>NC_142435.1:33997500-34297500 GCF_059453495.1 Arachis ipaensis
GGAGCAAACAACTTTGAGCTGAAACCTCAATTAGTTTCTCTAATGCAACAAAACTGCAAGTTTCATGGACTTCCATCTGAAGATCCTTTTCAGTTCTTAACTGAATTCTTGCAGATCTGTGATACTGTTAAGACTAATGGAGTAGATCCTGACGTCTACAGGCTCATGATTTTCCCTTTTGCTGTAAGAGACAGAGCTAGAGTGTGGTTAGACTCTCAACCCAAAGATAGCCTGAACTCTTGGGATAAGCTGGTCACGTCTTTCTTAGCCAAGTTCTTTCCTCCTCAAAAGCTTAGTAAGCTTAGAGTGGATGTTCAAACCTTCAGACAGAAGGAAGGTAAATCCCTCTATGAAGCTTGGGAGAGATACAAGCAACTGACCAAAAAGTGTCCTTCTGACATGCTTTCAGAATGGACCATCTTGGATATATTCTATGATGGTCTGTTTGAATTAGCTAAGATGTCATTGGATACTTCTGCAGGTGGATCTATTCACCTAAAGAAAATGCCTGCAGAAGCTCAAGAACTCATTGACATGGTTGCTAACAACTAGTTCATGTACACTTCTGAAAGGAATCCTGTGAGTAATGGGACGCCTCAGAAGAAGGGAGTTCTTGAAATTGATACTCTGAATGCCATATTGGCCCAGAATAAAATATTGACTCAGCAAGTCAATATGATTTCTCAGAGTCTGAATGGAATGCAAGCTGCATCCAACAGTACTCAAGAGGCATCTTCTGAAGAAGAAGCTTATGATCCTGAGAACCCTGCAATAGCAGAGGTGAATTACATGGGTGAACAATATGGAAACAATTATAACCCCTCATGGAGAAATCACCCAAATTTCTCATGGAAGGATCAACAAAAGCCTCAACAAGGCTTTAATAATGGTGGAAGAAATAGGTTTAGCAATAGCAAGCCTTTTCCATCATCCACTCAGCAACATACAGAGAACCCTGAACAAAATACCTCTAATTTAGCAAACTTAGTCTCTGATCTATCTAAGGCCACTGTGAGTTTCATGAATGAAACAAGGTCCTCCATTAGAAATTTGGAAGCACAAGTGGGCCAGTTGAGTAAGAAGATCACTGAAACCCCTCCTAGTACTCTCCCAAGCAATACAGAAGAAAATCCAAAAAGAGAGTGCAAGGCCATTGAAATGACCATCATGGCCGAGACCACAAAAGAGGAGGAGGACGTGAATCCCAAGGAGGAAGACCTCCTGGGACATCCAGTGATCAACAAGGAGTTTCCCTTTGAGGAACCAAAGGACTTTGAGGCTCATCTAGAGACCATAGAGATTCCATTGAACCTCCTTATGCCATTCATGAGCTCTGATTAGTATTCCTCTTCAGAAGAGAATGAGGATGTTACTGAAGAGCAAGTTGCCAAGTTCCTTGGTGCAATCATGAAGCTGAATGCCAAATTATTTGGTAATGAGACTTGGGGAGATGAACATCCCCTGTTCACCAATGAACTAAAAGCATTGGATCAACTGAGATTGCCTCAGAAGAAACAGGATCCTGGAAAGTTCCTAATACCTTGTACCATAGGCACCATGACCTTTGAGAAGGCTCTATGTGACCTTGGGTCAGGAATAAACCTCATGCCACTCTCTGTAATGGAGAAATTGAGAATCTTTGAGGTACAAGATGCTAAAATCTCATTAGAGATGGCAGACAATTCCAGAAAATAGGCTTATGGACAAGTAGAGGACATGTTAGTAAAGGTTGAAGGCCTTTACATCCCTGCTGATTTTATAATCCTAGATACTGGGAAGGATGAGGATGAATCCATCATCCTTGGAAGACCCTTCCTAGCCACAGCAAGAGCTGTGATTGATGTTGACAGAGGAGAATTAGTCCTTCAATTGAAGGAGGACTCCCTTGTGTTTACAACTCAAGGTTATCCTTCTGTAAACATGGAAAAGAGGCACACTAAGCTTCTCCCAAAACAGAGTCAACCAGAGCCCCCACAGTCAAACTCTAAGTTTGGTGTTAGGAGGCCACAACCAAACTCTAAGTTTGGTGTTGAACTCCCATATCCAAACTCTAAGTTTGGTGTTGGGGAGTCTCAACAATACTCTGAACATCTGTGAGGCTCCATGAGAGCCCACTGTCAAGCTATTGACATTAAAGAAGTGCTTGTTGGGAGGCAACCCAATTTTTAATTATCTAATTTTATTTTTATTTTTATCGTTCTTTCATGTTTTATTAGGTTCATGATCATGTGGAGTCACAAAATAAATAGAAAAATCAAAAACAGAATCAAAAATAGCAGAAGAAAAATCACACCCTGGAGGAAGGGCTTACTGGCGTTTAAACGCCAGTAAGGAGCATCTGGCTGGCGTTCAACGCCAGAACAGAGCATGGATCTGGCGTTGAACGCCAGAAACAAGCAGCATCCTGGCGTTCAGACGCCAGAAATGCACATTGAGGAAGAGCTGGCGCTGAACGCCAGAAATAAGCATCTGGTTGGCGTTCAACGCCAGAAATATGCTGCATCTGGGCGCTGAACGCCCAGAACAAGCATCAATTTAGCGTTTAAACGCCAGAATTGCATGCAAAGGCATTTTACATGCCTAATTGGTGCAGGGATGCAAACTCTTGACACCTCAGGATCTGTGGACCCCACAGGATCAACTCAGCATCTGTGGATCCCACAGGATCCCCACCTACCACCACTCACTCTCTTCCCTCTTCTCAATGTTCATCATTTCTTCCCAATAAACACTCTTCCCCAAAACTCTTCACCAATCACCTCAATCTCTCTTCCCTATCACCACTTCACCACTCACATCCATCCACTCTTCCCCATAAACCTACCTCATAAACTCCACCTACTTTCAAAATTCAAAATCAAATTCCCACCCAAACCCACCCTATTTGGCCGAAATTAACCCCCCCTCCCTTCCATATATAAAGCCCTCCATTCTTCTTCATTTTCACACAACACACCCCTCTCTTCCCCTTCTTGGACGAATACACCTCTCCCTCCTCTCCTCCATATTTTCTTCTTCTTCTTCATCTATTCTTTCTTCTCTTGCTCGAGGGCGAGCAATATTCTAAGTTTGGTGTGGTAAAAGCATAAGCTTTTTGTTTTTTCATTACCATTGATGGCACCTAAGACCGGAGAATCCTCTAGAAAAGGGAAAGGGAAGACAAAAGCTTCCACCTCCGAGTCATGGGAGATGGAAAGATTCATCTCCAAAGCTCATCAAGACCACTTCTATGATGTTGTGGCTAAGAAGAAGGTGATCCCCGAGGTCCCTTTCAAGCTCAAGAGAAATGAGTATCTGGAGATCCGACATGAGATCCGTAGAAGAGGTTGGGAAGTTCTAACAAACCCCATCCAACAAGTCGAAATTCTAATGGTTCAAGAGTTCTATGCTAATGCATGGATCACAAGAAACCATGATCAAAATAAGAACCCGAACCCAAAGAATTATCTCACTATGGTTCGGGGGAATTACTTAGATTTTAGTCCGGAAAATGTAAGGTTGGCGTTCAACTTGCCAATGATGGAAGAGAACGCACGCCCCACACAAGGAAAGTCAACTTTGATCAAAGGTTGAACCAAGTCCTCACGGACATATGTGTGGAAGGAGCTCAATGGAAGATTGACTCAAAAGGCAAACCGGTTCAACTTAGAAGACTGGACCTTAAGCCTGTGGCTAGAGGATGGTTGGAGTTCATCCAACGCTCCATCATCCCCACTAGCAACCGATCTGAAGTTACTGTGGATCGGGCCATCATGATTCATAGCATCATGACTGGTGAGGAAGTAGAAGTTCATGAAGTCATCTCCCTTGAACTCTACAAAATAGCTGAAAAGTCCTCCCCCTTGGCAAGGCTAACTTTCCCTCATCTTATTTGCCATCTATGTTACTCAGCTGAAACTTTCATAGAAGGAGACATTCCCATTGAGGAAGAGAAGCCCATCACTAAGAAAAGGATGGAGCAAACAAGAAAGCCCACTCATGGAGCTCAAGAAACACATGAGGAAGCTCATCATCAAGAAATCCCTGAGATACCTCAAGGGATGCACTTTCCTCCATAGAATTTTTGGGAGCAAATCAACACCTCTCTAGGAGAATTAAGTTCCAACATGGGACAATTAAGGGTGGAACATCAAGAGCACTCCATCATCCTTCATGAAATTAGAGAAAATCAAAAATCAATGAGGGAGGAGCAACAAAGACAAGGAAGAGACATAGAAGAGCTCAAGGACATCATAGGTTCCTCAAGAAGAAAACGCCACCATCACTAAGGTGGACTCATTCCTTGTTCTTAAATTTTCTGTTTTTTCGTTTTCTTTATGTTAAGTGCTTATCTATGTTAGTGTCTTATTACATGATCATTAGTATTTAGTAACTTTGTCTTAAAGTTATGAATGTCCTATGAATCCATCACCTCTCTTAAATGAAAAATGTTTTAATTCAAAAGAACAAGAAGTACATGAGTTTCGAATTTATCCTTGAACTTAGTTTAATTATATTGATGTGGTGACAATACTTTTTGTTTTCTGAATGAATGCTTGAACAGTGCATATATCTTTTGAAGTTGTTGTTCATGAATGTTAAATATGTTGGCTCTTGAAAGAATGATGACAAGGAGACATGTTATTTGATAATCTGAAAAATCATAAAAATGATTCTTGAAGCAAGAAAAAGCAGTGAATACAAAAGCTTGCAGAAAAAAAATAGAAAAAAAATAATAGCAAAAAAAAAAGTGAAGAAAAAGCAAGCAGAAAAAGCCAAAAGCTCTTAAAACCAAAAGGCAAGAGCAAAAAGCCAATAACCCTTAAAACCAAAAGGCAAGGGTAAATAAAAAGGATCCCAAGGCTTTGAGCATCAGTGGATAGGAGGGCCTAAAGGAATAAAATCCTGGCCTAAGCGGCTAAACCAAGTTGTCCCTAACCATGTGCTTGTGGCGTGAAGGTGTCAAGTGAAAACTTGAGACTGAGTGGTTAAAGTCAAGGTCCAATACAAAAAAAGAGTGTGCTCAAGAACCCTGGACACCTTTAATTGGGGACTTTAGCAAAGCTGAGTCACAATCTGAAAAGGTTCACCCAATTATGTGTCTGTGGCATTTATGTATCCGGTGGTAATACTGGAAAACAAAGTGCTTAGGGCCACGGCCAAGACTCATAAAGTAACTGTGTTCAAGAATCAACATACTGAACTAGGAGAATCAATAACACTATCTGAACTTTGAGTTCCTATAGATGCCAATCATTCTGAACCTCAATGGATAAATTGAGATGCCAAAACTATTCAAGAGGCAAAAAGCTACAAGTCCCGCTCATCTGATTGGAGCTATGTTTCATTGATATTTTGGAATTTATAGTATATTATCTTCTTTTTATCCTATTTGATTTTCAGTTGCTTGGGGACAAGCAACAATTTAAGTTTGGTGTTGTGATGAGCGGATAATTTATACGCTTTTTGGCATTGTTTTTAGTATGTTTTTAGTAGGATCTAGTTACTTTTAGGGATGTTTTTATTATTTTTTATGCTAAATTCACATTTCTGGACTTTACTATGAGTTTGTGTGTTTTTTTGT
The DNA here is from genome assembly GCF_059453495.1 of Arachis ipaensis. Taxonomy (NCBI): domain Eukaryota; kingdom Viridiplantae; phylum Streptophyta; class Magnoliopsida; order Fabales; family Fabaceae; genus Arachis; species Arachis ipaensis. The sequence continues at coordinate 34,003,064 of NC_142435.1, forward strand.
GATTTCAGGTATTTTCTGGCTGAAATTGAGGGACTTGAGCAAAAATCAGAATCAGAGGTTGAAGAAGGACTGCTGATGTTGTTGGATTCTGACCTTCTTGCACTCAAAGTGGATTTTCTGGAGCTACAGAACTCAAAATGGTGCCCTTCCAAGTGCGTTGCAAAGTAGACATCCAGGGCTTTCCCGCAATATATAATAGTCTATACTTTGGCCGAGTTTAGATGATGCAAAAGGGCGTTGAACGCCAGTTCTATGCTGCAGTCTGGAGTTAAACGCCAGAAACACGTCACGAACCAGAGTTGAACGCCAAAAACACGTTACAACTTGGCGTTCAACTCCAAAAGAAGCCTCTGCACCTGTAAACTTCAAGCTCAGTCCAAGCACACACCAAGTGGGCCCCGGAAGTAGATTTATGCATCAATTACTTACTTTTGTAAACCCTAGTAACTAGTTTAGTATAAATAGTTCATCTTATGATTTTTAGTTCATCTTCGGATCATATTGATCACGTTTGGAGGCTGGCCTCTCGGCCATGCCTGAACCTTCATCACTTATGTATTTTCAACGGTAGAGTTTCTACACTCCATAGATTAAGGTGTGGAGCTCTGCTGTTCCTCAGGAATTAATACAAAGAACTACTGTTTTGATTCAATTCAACTTATTCCGCTTCTAAGATATTCATTCGTACTTCAACATGAATGTGATGAATGTGACAATCATCATCATTCCCCTACGAACGCGTGCCTGACAACCACTTCCGTTCCACCTTAGATTGAATGAATATCTCTTGGATCTCCTAATCAGAATCTTCGTGGTATAAGCTAGATTGATGGCGGCATTCATGAGAGTCCGGAAAGTCTAAACCTTGTCTGTGGTATTCCGAGTAGGATTCAGGGATTGAATGACTGTGACGAACTTCAAACTCGCGAGTGCTGGGCGTAGTGATAGACGCAAAAGGAGGGTGAATCCTATTCCAGTATGATCGAGAACATCAGATGATTAGCCGTGCTGTGACAGAGCATTTGGACCTTTTTCACAAGAGGATGAGATGTAACCATTGACAACGATGATGCCCTTACATAAAGCTTGCCATGAAAAGGAGTAAGACTGATTGGATGAAGACAGCGAGAAAGCAGAGATTCAGAGGAATGAAAGCATCTCTATACGCTTATCTGAAATTCCCACCAATGAATTACATAAGTGTTTCTATCTTTATTTTCTATTTATTTATTATTTATTTTCGAAAACTCCATAACCATTTGATATCCGCCTGACTGAGATTAACAAGATGACCATAGCTTGCTTCATACTAACAATCTCCGTGGGATCGACCCTTACTCACGTAAGGTTTTATTACTTGGACGACCCAGTGCACTTGCTGGTTAGTTGTGCAAAGTTGTGAAGTTATGTTTGGACCATGGTACTGTGCACCAATTATTGGCGCCATTGCCAGGGAAAGAATGAACAACAAATTTTACAACCTCAGAGTAACAATTTCGCATACCACCGTGTCACTTGTGTACATGACAAGCTCCTTGGTGTGCTTCTTGTTGTGCCAAATTGTGGGGAGTGGGGGAGAGTAGCGCTCAGTTGGGAAAGCCAACTGAGCTCCTCATTGTAGCGCTTTACCTTGGCTTCATGCTCCCAGGTTCGACTATTGGTGGAAGCAATTTGGTGTTGATTTCCTTGGAAGAGTGGAGCACTCCTTCCTTGCCTTTCATGAAGCTCCTTGGTTCGAACCTTGGGAGAGCCATCTTGGCTCATTTTCTTTTCACAAGGAGTAGTGCTCCTCCCTTGTCTTGCATGAGTTCCCAGGTTCGAATCCTAGCCAACTCACTTTGGCTTATTTTCCTTGCAAGCTAAATAGCGTGAGGTTCTGTGTTCGAACCTTGTGGAAGGCTTTTTGGCAATTTTCTCTTATTTTCCTTGCAAGGAGCATTCCTTGCTTTCCTTGGGTCCTGAGTTCGATACCTTGTAGCTACACTCCTTGGAATTTTGCTTTGAATTAATTTTGGAGAACCCCCGATAAAGCTCACTTAGTGAACTGAGCTTTATTTCCTTGCCTTGCTTTCTTTGGTGCTCAGTTAACTAAGTGAACTGAGCTTTGTGCCTTGCTTTCTCCTTTTATTCCTTGTGAAGCTCGGTTCACTCACTCAACTTGGCTTCCATCCTTCTTTGATGATGCCACGCTTTTCTTTTCCTTTGGGCATGCTCCTTAGGCCACGCTTTTCTTATTTTCTTCTTTCTTCACCTACAAGTAATCAAAACAACCAATCAAAGTATCACCAAATTTACAAGGTTTAAAGTTCATTCATAATTCAATTAATTTTAGCTTAAACCTCATGATTTTGTATCAATTAAAGGATGGTTGGTTGATTCAACAAAACATGCAATTCCACTCCAAATTACTTACTTACAATACAAGAAAGTGCGTAAAACCTAATAAAAACAAAGAAAAAGACTAGTGAAACTAAGCTACGATGACTTGTCATCAGGTACCGAGCAACTTGCTCTTCCCTAGTGTCTTCATCATCATTAGAGGATGAGTAGTCATCAGAACTTATGCACTGCAGAATTGTATGCAAAGGAACCTCAATGGTCTTTATGGTTTCCTATGGTTCTAGGCTAGAGGGTTCTTGAATGGGATTTAAGCACTCAAAGGTTGTGCTTTAACTGGCGTACAACGCCAGCTTTGTTAGCTTATTGGGCGTTGAACGCCCTTATCGTCCACCCTGACTGGCGTTAAACGCCAGTTCCTCTAGCATTCTGGGCGTTGAACGCCCACTGAAGGGTTCCTCACTGGCATTCAACGCCAAAAAGCCTGGATGTTTGGGCGTTGAACGCCCAGCCAGTGCTCCCTGGTTGGCGTTCAACGCCAGCTCTGCTGCCAGGATGGGCGTTGAATGCCCAGTGAAAGGCTTCTTCACTGGCATTCAATGCCTTCCCATTCTCCTCTGATTCGGCCTCTACCTCCATGGTTTTGGCCTTACATTCTTCTCTAAGATTAACCTCAGTATTACTGGGAAGAGTTTCAAGAGGAATCTCAGGGATCCTCCTACTCAGTTGACCAACTTTCACCTCTAAGTTTCTAATGGAGGACTTTGTTCCATTAATGAAACTATGAGTGGTCTTAGAGAGGCTGTAAACCAGAGTAACTAAGTCAAAGAGGCTCTGCTTAGAGGTTTCCGTATTCCCTTGAGAAGATGGAAGTGGTGGTCTGTTATTGAATCTATTCTGGTTCCCTCTACCTTGATTGTTATTGAAACCTTGCTGAGGTTTCTGTTGATCCTTCCATGAAAGGTTAGGATGGTTCTTCCATGAAGGGTTTTAGGTGTTTCCATAGGGCTCTCCCATGTAATTCACCTCCTCTATGGTGGGTTGCTCATGATCATAAGCTTCTTCTTCAAGAGAAGCTTCCTGAGTACTGATAGCTGCAGTTTACATCCCAGTCAGATGCTGAGAGATCATGTTGACCTACTGGGTCAAGATCTTATTCTGAGCCAAGATGGCATTCAGAGTTTCAACTTCATGAACTCCTTTCTTCTGAGAGATTCCATGGTTTATAGGATTTCTTTCAAAAGTATACATGAACTGGTTGTTAGCAACCATCTCAATGAGTTCTCTTGCTTCTGCAGGTGTTTTCTTCAAGTGGAGTAATCCACCTACAGAGCTATCTAATGAAATTTTGGATATCTCAAACAAGCTATCATAGAACACGCCTATGATAGACCATTCTGAGAGCATGTCAAGAGGACATCTCCTGATCAATTGCTTGTATCTTTTCCAAACTTTATAGAGGGATTCACCTTCTTTTTGTCTGAAGGTTTGAACTTCCACTCTAATCTTGCTCATTCATTGAGGAGGAAAGAACTTAGCCAGAAAAGCATTAACCAGCTTTTCCCAAGAGTCAAGACTCTCTCTAGGTTGGACATCTAACCATAGCTTAGCTCTGTCTCTTAAAGCAAAGGGAAAGAGCATCAGATTGTAGACTTCAGGATTAACTCTATTAGTCTTTACAGTATCACAAATCTGTAAGAACTCAGCTAAAAACTGATATGGATCTTCCATTGAAAGTCCATGGAATTTGCAGTTTTGCTGCAAAAGAGAGACTAACTGAGGCTTAAGCTCAAAATTGTTAGCTCCAATGGCAGGTACAAAGATGCTTCTGCCATAAAAGTCAAAGGTAGGCATGGTGAAGTCACCAAGGACATTTCTTGGCTCCTCTTGAGGTTCGGCCATCTCTTCTGTTTCTTGTTCAAAACATTCCAAAAGGTCTCTTCCGGAGTGTTGTGCTTTAGCTTGTTGTAAACGCCTCCTCAGAGTCTTCTCGGGTTCAGGATCAGGAGTCAAGAGGGGGTTCTTTATCCCTATTCCTGGTCATAAATAAGAAGAAAAGAAAAGAAAGAAAAAAGTAAAACTTTCTGTACCAATAGGCAAGAAACTCCTCCTTAAAGTCAGATGTGAAGAAAGAAGAAGAAGATAGAATAAAAGAAATAAAAAAAATAGAAGAGGGATACTTTGAAAATAAGGGATAGAAGTAAATAAGAGAGGATGAAAGATGAGAAGGAAGAACAGAGAGGGGGAGTAGAGTTCGAATGATATGAGTAGAGGTGAGAAGAAGTATAAATAGAAAAAGTAAATAAGAATTAAAATATTTTTGTTTTTATTTTATTAATTAAATAAATTCAAAAATTAAGTTAATTAATTTAAAAAAAATTGAAAATTGGTTAGTGAATTTTCGAAAATAGAAGAGAGAGAAGAGGAGGTAATTTTCGAAAATTAAGAAGAGATGAAACTTAGTTAGGTAGTTTTGAAAAAGAAGAGAGAGAAGAAGAGAGATAATTTTCAAAAATTAAGGAAGAGAGGAGTTAGTTAGGTAGTTTTGAAAAAGAAGAGAGAGAAGATAAGATATTAATTTAAGAAAAGATTTGAATTTTTAAAATAAGATAAGAAAAGATTTGGAATTGAAATTTAAAATTAGAAAAAGATAAGATTTTGAAATTTGATTTTGAAAAAGATAGGATTTTTAAAATTTGAAATTTGAAAAAATAAGATAAGATTTTTAAATTTTGAAAATGATGAGAAAAATATAAGATTTTAGAAAAAGATAAGATTTTTAATTTTTGAAAAGATTTGATTTTTGAAAACTTGAAGACTAAGATAAGATAAGATGAAATTTTTAAATCAAAATCTGAATTTTATTTTAAAAATTTCGAAACTTACTTAAAAGATAAGATAGAGAAGATATTTTTTTATTTTTTTTAATTTTATGATGAAAGAGAAAAACACACAAAAGACACAAGACTTAAAATTTTTAGATCTAGCACCCTTGATTTTCGAAAATTTTTTGGAGGAAAACACAAAGGAACACTAAACTTAAAAATTTTAATATCAAAACACAAAAAAGACTCCAGAACACTTTGAAGACTAACAAGAACATAAAGAACAAAATTCAAAAACTCAAAGAACACAAGAACATAAGAAAGAACACCAAACTTAAAATTTTTAGAAAACTAAACATAAATTTTCAAAAATCAAAAGAAAAATAACAAGAAAACACCAAACTTAGAAACTTGACACAAGATTTAACCAAAGAAAATATTTTTGAAAGGTTTTTGAAAGGAAGTTACCAAAAAATCGAAAATTGTTGTAATTAATAAATACAGAGACTCAAAGAAGAAAAAATTTACCAAGAACATAAACACAGGACTCTAACCAACAACACAAATTAAGCAAAAAAATAAAAATATTTTTGAAAAGCTTTTTGAAATTTTCGAAAAACAGAGAAGAAGAAAATAAAAGTAAAAGACTCAAAGACTCAAACTAAGAACAAAAATTAAACAAAGAAAAGAAAAAATATTTTTGAAAAATGTTTTTAATTTTTTTCGAAAATTTGAAGAAGAAGAAGAAAATAAAAATAAATGACTCAAATAAAATAAAATAAAAAAATAACCTGATCTAGGGAGAAAGACAATCCTTCAGTTTGTCCAAACTCAACAATCCTCGGCAACGGCGCCAAAAATTTGGTGCACATGAATCCCCACACCTTCGTACAGCAGTACTAGCAAGTGCACCGGGTCATCCAAGTAATACCTGAGCGAGTCAGGGTCGACCCCACGAGGATTGTGGTTCAAGGTTCTAAAAACCGAACCGGTTATCGAACCGCTCTAACTATTAGTTCACTTGTTTATAGGTTCAGTCGGTTCAACCATGGTTGAACCGAAAAAACTATTTTATAATAAAATAAAAAAAATATAAATACATTTCGCGGAAAAATACCATCCAAGGTGTAAGAACCACAACTAATCAACCGGTTAATTAAGTGATTATATTGCCCGAATTAGATTACGAAAAGTTAGAGTTAGAATTTGAGGATTTAAAGGTGATTTTTGGACTCAGTAGGTCTTTCTGAGTTAGAAAATGTGTTTTCTGCAAAAAATCATGAAAAACCACGAATCGACAATTGAACCGGTTCGAGTCTGCCTGATACCGCACGAGAAAAAGTGAAAACTGTCAAAAACCTTAGAAAAATATTAGAAATGGAATACCGAGCGTTAATTTTAAAGGTTTGGGCCAAACGGGCTAAAAATGCTAACGGGTTGGACCAGACCCAAGTTGGGCCCAAGCCCAACATATATAAGGTTCATTTAATGAACCCTCACCTCATAAACACACACACTTCAGATTTGAAAGAGGGAAGAGAGGAAGAAGAGAACACTATTCACACCTCTCTTCTCTTCGTGATATCTCGAGCTACGGTGCTCTGATTTGCGTGCCATCAGTGGCTACGCGTTCCTTGTGAAGAGCTCTACAAAATCCATATAAGAAACTGGTAAGTAAAGCTCAAAATCCCTTTAGTTTTTCTATTCAAAATTTCGGTTCTTAGGGCTTTGGGATTAAGTGAGTTTTTGTGATTTTGGATGTTTAGGTTTGATCTAATCCTTGCTTAGCCTTAGATTTTTGCTATCAAATTTGTTGAAAAAGGTAAGAGCCATTAAACCCTTGTGAAATTTTAAGTTTGATAAACCCTAGGTTGAATTATGGTGAATTATGTGTGTTATAGCTTGAAGTGGTGAGTAATTGAACTTGTTGGAGCTTATTGGTGATTGTTGGTGGGTTGGATTACGTTGGAAAAGCCTAGCTTGTGCTCAACTTTGGTTTAAGGGCATATTGAGAATCAGCCAAGGTATGGTTTTGGTTTTCCCTAAGTAGTATATAATATTCATTGACACTTAGGCTAGTGACCTATAGGATAGGTTTGGATTTATGTGGTTGGTTGATGTGGTATGTTGAAATGATATTGATGTGTTGAGAATTAATGAGATTGAGATATGATGCTTGATGACTTTGAATGATTGTATATTGTTGGATATGGATTTAAAGCATGAATGAGGTTGATTATGTGAATTGATAAAGATGAGGTAATGATTAGTGAATGTATTGGTGAAGGATTGATTTAGAGTTATATATTTGATGTTGATGATTGAGAATGGTTATTGGTAACCCTAGAAGATAAATTATGTTGTAAATGGGGGTTTGGTATTGATCTAGTTGGATGTGGCTTGATAAATTACTAAATTTGAGTATATGTGAAATTTGGGTAAAAAGGAAATTTTGGTGAACTTTGCTCGATCATAACTCTTGCCTCGGTTTTCAAAATTTGATGTAACATATCTAGAATTAAAGATCTTTGAAAATCCTTTTAATCGATATAAAGTTTGTGAAAATTAGAATTTCGTAGAGGAAGTTATAATCATTCAAAGTTGGTGTTGAAAATCTGAAATTTTGCTAAGTTGCAAAATGTTATAATTTCTGATGTGTGCGCACGCACAGCATTTTGCGCGCGCACAACCTGCAAAAATTTTGATCTGTGCGGATGCACACACCTGTGCGCACGCACAGGCAGGGAAGTGCCTACTGGTTGCAGCGCTAGCACAGCTGGTGCGCGCACACATCAATGGAGAATTGCGACCTGTCCGGACGCACACACTCCTGTAGACACGCACAAGTCAAGAAGGGGAGTCTGTTGGGGGCGCTAGCACACCCTGTGCGAGTGAACAGACCTTATGGATTTCAATATCTGTGCGTACGTGATGAGCGGATAATTTATACGCTTTTTGGCATTGTTTTTAGTATGTTTTTAGTAGGATCTAGTTACTTTTAGGGATGTTTTCATTAGTTTTTATGTTAAATTCACATTTCTGGACTTTACTATGAGTTTGTGTGTTTTTCTGTGATTTCAGGTATTTTCTGGCTGAAATTGAGGGACTTGAGCAGAAATCAGATTCAGAGGTTGAAGAAGGACTGCTGATGCTGTTGGATTCTGACCTCCCTGCACTCAAAGTGGATTTTCTGGAGCTACAGAACTCGAAATGGCGCGCTTCCAATTGCATTGGAAAGTAGACATCCAGGGCTTTCCAGAAATATATAATAGTCCATACTTTGGCCAAGAATTAACGACGTAAACTGGCGTTCAACGCCAGCCTTCTGCCCAAATCTGGCGTCCAGCGCCAGAAAAGGATCCAAAACCAGAGTTGAACGCCCAAACTGGCACAGAAACTGGCGTTCAACTCCACAAATGGCCTCTGCACGTGCTACACTTAAGCTCAGCCCAAACACACACCAAGTGGGCCCCGGAAGTGGATTTATGCATCAATTACTTACTCATGTAAACCCTAGTGACTAGTTTATTATAAATAGGACCTTTTACTAGTCTTTTTGACCATCTTTGGTCTCAGTTTTAATCCATTGTTCATCTTAGGAGACTATTGATCTCGTTTAGGGGGCTGGCCATCTCGGCCATGCCTGGACCTTTCACTTATGTATTTTCAACGGTAGAGTTTCTACACTCCATAGATTAAGGTGTGGAGCTCTGCTGTTCCTCAAAGATTAATGCAAAGTACTACTGTTTTCTATTCAATTCATCTTATTTCGCTTCTAAGATATCCATTCGCACCCAAGAACGTTATGAAGGTGATGATTATGTGTGACGCTCGTCATCCTTCCCCTTTATGAACGCGTGCCTGACAAACACTTCTGTTCTACATGAATTAAGCTAGAATGAGTATCTCTTAGATCTCCTAATCAGAATCTTCGTGGCGTAAGCTAGAATGATGGCGGCATTCAAGAGAATCCGGAAGGTCTAAACCTTGTCTGTGGTATTCTGAGTAGGATTCAATGATTGAATGACTGTGACGAGCTTCAAACTCGCGAGTGCTGGGCGTTAGTGACAGACGCAAAAGGAGGGTGAATCCTATTCCAGCATGATCGGGAACCGACAGATGAATAGCCGTGCCGTGACAGGGTGCGTGAGCATATTATTCACTGAGAGGAGGGGATGTAGCCACTGACAACGGTGATGCCCTTGCATACAGCCAGCCATGGAAAGGAGTAAGACTGATTGGATGAAGATAGCAGGAAAGCAGAGGTTCAGAGGAACGAAAAGCATCTCCATTCGCTTATCTGAAATTCCTACCAATGATTTACATAAGTATCTCTATCCCTATTCTATTATTTATTATTCGAAAACTCCATGATTATTTTATATCTGCCTGACTGAGATTTACAAGGTGACCATAGCTTGCTTCATACCAACAATCTCCGTGGGATTCGACCCTTACTCACGTAAGGTATTACTTGGACGACCCAGTGCACTTGCTGGTTAGTTGTATCGAAATTGTGACAATTATGTATTGAGATCAGAGCACCAAGTTGCTCACGTTGCCGGGGATTGTTTGAGCCTGGACATCACAATTTCGTGCACCAAGTTTTTGGCGCCGTTGCCGGGGATTGTTTGAGTTTGGACAACTGACGGTTCATCTTGTTGCTCAGATTAGGTAATTTTCTTTTTATTTTATTTTCAAAAATTTTTCAAAAATATTTCAAAATTTCTCATCTGTTTTCGAAAAAAAAATAAAAAATAAAAATAAAAAATGTTTTCAAAAATTTTTATTCAAAATTTTTAAGAATGAATCCTAGTGTTTCATGAAGCATGTTGAAGCCTGGCTGGCTGTAAAGCCATGTCTATTCCTTTGGGAATGAGTATGTCAGGCATGTCATATCTGAATTACATGCTGAAGCTTGGCTGGCCATTGGCCATGTCTAGTATTTTGGACCGGAGCTTTCATTGAAGGCTTGGCTGGCTAGTGAGCCATGTCTAATTCCTGGACTGAAGCTTTAGACTAAGAATGCAAGATTCCTGGAATTCATATTAAAAATTTTGGAATCCTTATTTTCCTTTTTCAAATTAATTTTCGAAAAAAAAAATATATACAAAAAAAATTAGAAAATCATAAAAATCAAAAATATTTTTGTGTTTCTTGTTTGAGTCTTGAGTCATATCATAAGTTTGGTGTCAATTGCATGTGCATCTTGCATTTTTCGAAAATTGCATGCATTCATGGTGTTCTTCATGATCTTCAAGTTGTTCTTGGTAAGTCTTCTTGTTTGATCTTGATGATTTTTTGTCATGTGTCTTTTCATGTTTATCATATGCATTCTTGAATTCTTAGTGTCTAAGCATTAAAGAATTCTAAGTTTGGTGTCTTGCATGTTTTCTTTGCATTAAAAATTTTTCAAAATTGTGTCTATGATGTTCATCTTGACATTCAAAGTGTTCTTGGTGTTCATCTTGACATTCATAGCATTCTTGCATGCATCACATGTTTTGATCTAAAAATTTCATGCATTGCATATTTTTCATGTTTTTCAAAAAAAATTCAAAAATCAAAAAAATATCTTTCCCTTTTTCTCTCATCAAATTCGAAAATTGAGTTGACTTTTTCAAAAATTTTTAAAAATCAAGTTGTTTCTTATGAGTCAAATCAAATTTTCAATTTGAAAATCTTATCTTTTTCAAAATCTTTTTCAAAAATCAAATCTTTTTCAAAATTATTAGTTATTTTCGAAAATTTCAAAAATATTTTTCAAAAATCTTTTTCTTATTTTTAGACCAAATTTTCGAAAATAACATAATCAATTAATGTTTTGATTCAAAAATTTGAAGTTTGTTACTTGCTTGTTAAGAAAGATTCAAACTTTAAGTTCTAGAATCATATCTTCTGATTTCTTTTGAATCAAGTCATTAATTGAGATTTTAAAAATCAAATCTTTTTCAAAACTAATTTCAATCATATCTTTTCAAAAATATCTTCTTATCTTATCTTTTTCAAAAATATCTTTTCAAAATATCTTTTCTAACTTCCTAACTTCTTATCTTTTCAAAATTTGTTTCAACTAACTAACTAACTTTTTGTTTGTTTCTTAACTTTTTCAAAACTACCTAACTAACTCTCTCTCTCATTTTTCGAAAATATCTTCCCCCTTTTTCAAAATTTCTTTTTAATTAACTAATCATTTTTATTTTTAATTTCAAAAAAAAAAATTTTCGAAAAATACTAACAATTTTCAAAAACCATTTTCAAAAATCACTAACTCTTTTTCAAAATAATTTTCGAAAATTATCCCTCCTCCATCCTATTCTATTTATTCATTCATATCCTAACATCTCATCTCACATCTCTTCCATCTGTTTCTTCCTTTACATCACATCCTTTATCTCCCCCTCTTCTTCTACTCACACAGGGATCCCTATACTGTGGTATAAAGGATCTCCATTATTATTATTATTTTTCTGTGCCTTCTTCTTTATCATATGAGCAGGAGCAAGGATAAGAACATTCTTGTGGAAGCAGATCCAGAACCTGAAAGGACTCTGAAGAGAAAATTAAAAGAAGCTAAAATACAACAATCCAGAGATAACCTTTCAGAAATTTTCGAACAAGAAGAGGAGATGGCAGCCAAAAATAATAATAATATAAGGAAGATGCTTGGTGACTTCACTGCACCTAATTCCAATTTACATGGAAGAAGCATCTCCATTCCTGCCATTGGAGCAAACAACTTTGAGCTGAAACCTCAATTAGTTTCTCTGATGCAGCAGAACTGCAAGTTTCATGGACTTCCATCTGAAGATCCCTTTCAGTTCTTAACTGAATTCTTGCAGATATGTGATACTGTTAAGACTAATGGAGTAGATCCTGAAGTCTACAGGCTCATGCTTTTCCCTTTTGCTGTAAGAGACAGAGCTAGATTATGGTTGGATTCTCAACCCAAAGACAGCCTGAACTCTTGGGATAAGCTGGTCACGGCTTTCTTAGCCAAGTACTTTCCTCCTCAAAAGCTGAGCAAGCTTAGAGCTGATGTTCAAACCTTCAGACAGAAAGAAGGTGAATCCCTCTATGAAGCTTGGGAAAGATACAAACAGTTGACCAAAAAGTGTCCTTCTGACATGCTTTCAGAATGGACCATCCTGGATATATTCTATGATGGTTTATCTGAGCTATCAAAGATGTCATTGGACACTTCTGCAGGTGGATCCATTCACCTAAAGAAAACGCCTGCAGAAGCTCAAGAACTCATTGACATGGTTGCTAATAACCAGTTCATGTACACTTCTGAAAGGAATCCTGTGAGCAATGGGACGCCTATGAAGAAGGGAGTTCTTGAAGTTGATACTCTGAATGCCATATTGGCTCAGAATAAAATATTGACTCAGCAAGTCAATATGATTTCTCAGAGTCTGAACGGAATGCAAGTTGCATCCAACAGTACTCAAGAGGCTTCTCCTGAAGAAGAAGCTTATGATCCTGAGAACCCTGCAATAGCAGAGGTGAATTACTTAGGTGAACCTTATGGAAACACCTATAACTCATCATGGAGAAATCATCCAAATTTCTCATGGAAGGATCAAAAGCCTCAACAAGGCTTTAATAATGGTGGAAGAAACAGGTTTAGCAATAGCAAACCTTTTCCATCATCCACTCAGCAACAGACAGAGAACTCTGAACAAAATGCTTCTAATTTAGCAAATCTAGTCTCTGATCTATCTAAGGCCACTGTAAGTTTCATGAATGAAACAAGATCTTCCATTAGAAATCTGGAAGCACAAGTGAGCCAGCTGAGTAAAAGGATCACTGATATCCCTCCTAGTACTCTCCCAAGCAATACAGAAGAGAACCCAAAAGGAGAGTGCAAGGCCATTGACATAAGCGCCATGGCCGAACCTGTGAGGAGAGGAGAGGACGTGAATCCCAAGGAGGAAGACCTCCTGGGACGTCCAGTGATCAATAAGGAGCTTCCCTCTGGGGAACCAAAGGAATCTGAGACTTATCTAGAGACCATAGAGATTCCATTGAACCTCCTTATGCCCTTCATGAGCTCTGATGAGTATTCCTCTTCTGAAGAGAATGAGGATGTTACTGAAGAGCAAACTGTCAAGTTTCTTGGTGCAATCATGAAGCTGAATGCCAAATTGTTTGGCATTGATGCTTGGGAAGTTGAACCTCCCTTGTTCATCAATGAACTAAGTGATCTGGATCAACTGACATTGCCTCAGAAGAGACAGGATCCTGGAAAGTTCATAATCCCTTGTACCATAGGCACCATGGTCTTTAAAGCTCTGTGTGACCTTGGTTCAGGAATAAACCTCATGCCCCTCTCTGTAATAGAGAAACTGGGAATCTATGGGGTGCAAGCTGCTAAAATCTCATTAGAGATGGCAGACAGCTCAAGAAAACAGGCATATGGACAAGTAGAGGACGTTTTAGTAAAGGTTGAGGGCCTTTACATCCCTGCTGATTTCATAGTCCTGGATACTGGAAAGGAAGAGGATGAATCCATCATCCTAGGAAGACCTTTCCTGGCCACAGCAAGAGCTGTGATTGATGTTGACAGAGGTGAAATAGTCCTTCAATGGAATGAGAACTCCCTTGTATTCAAAACTCAAGGATCTCCCTCTGCAACCATGGAGAGGAAGCTTGAAAAGCTTCTCTCAAAGCAGAGTCAACCAGAGCCCCCACAGTCAAACTCTAAGTTTGGTGTTGGAGAGTCTCAACAAAGCTCTGCACATCTGTGAGGCTCCATGAAAGCCCACTGTCAAGCTATTGACACTAAAGAAGCGCTTGTTGGGAGGCAACCCAATTTTTATTTATCTAACTATATTTTTTTTAGTTATGTGTCTTTATAGGTTCATGATCATGAGGAGTCACAAAATAAATATAAAAATTGAAAACGGAATCAAAAACAGCAGAAGAAAAATCACACCCTGGAGGAGCATCTGTCTGGCGTTCAAACGCCAGAACAGAGCATAGTTCTGGTGCTGAACGCCCAGAATGGGAGCATCCTGGCGCTGAACGCTCAGAACAAGCATGGTTCTGGCGTTCAACGCCAGAAATGGCAACAAAGGGGCGTTGAACGCCCAAAATGGGCACCAACCTGGCGCTGAACGCCCAGAGTTGTGTGCAAGGGCATTTTACATGCCTAAATTGGTGCAGGGATGTAAATGCCTTGACACCTCAGGATCTGTGGACCCCACAGGATCATCTCAGGATCTGTGGACCCCACAGGATCCCCACCTACCTCATCATCTCTCTTTCCATTCATGATCATCCCTTTTTTTTTTTCCATTTACCACTCACATCCATACACCCACTACCTTCAAAAATTCAACATCTCTCTCCCACCCAATCCCACCCATATGGCCGAATACACACTCCCATCCATCTCCTCCATATCTTCTTCTTATTCTTCTATTCTTTCTTCTTTTGCTCGAGGGTGAGCAACATTCTAAGTTTGGTGTGGTAAAAGCATAGCTTTTTTGTTTTTTCCATAACCATTGATGGCACCTAAGGCCAGAGAAACCTCTAGAAAGAGGAAAGGGAAGACAAAAGCTTCCATCAAGGGTCTATAGCTCAGTGGTAGAACATTTGACTGCAAATCAAGAGATCCCTGAGATACCTCAGGGGATACATTTTCTTCCACACAATTATTGGAAGCAACTAAGGGTGGAACATCAAGAGCACTCCATCATCCTTCATGAAATCAGAGAAGATCTAAAAGCAATGAAGGAGGAGCAGCAAAGACAAGGAAGAGACATAGAAGAGCTCAAGGACATCACTAAGGTGGATTCATTCCTTGTCCTTACTTTCTCTGTTTTTCGTTTTCTATATTATGTGCTTATCTATGTTTGTATCTTCATTACATGATCATTAGTAGTAGTGACTTTGTCCTAAAGTTATAAATGTCCTATGAATCCATCACCTCTCTTAAATGAAAAATGTTTTAATTCAAAAGAACAAGAAGTACATGAGTTTCGAATTTATCCTTGAACTTAGCTTAATTATATTGATGTGGTGACAATGCTTCTTGTTTTCTGAATGTATGCTTGAACAGTGCATATGCCTTTTGAAGTTGTTGTTTAAGAATGTTAAATATGTTGGCTCTTGAAAGAATGATGACTAGGAGACATGTTATTTGATAATCTGAAAAATCATAAAAATGATTTATGAAGCAAGAAAAAGCAGCAAAGAACAAAGCTTGCAAAAAAAAAAAGAGAAAAAAAAAATAAGCAAAAAAAAAATAGAAAGAAAAAGAAAAAGCAAGCAGAAAAAGCCAATAACCCTTAAAACCAAAAGGCAAGGGCAAATAAAAAGGATCCCAAGGCTTTGAGCATCAGTGGATAGGAGGGCCTAAAGGAATAAAATCCTGGTCTAAGCGGCTAAACCAAGCTGTCCCTAACCATGTGCTTGTGGCGTGTAGGTGTCAAGTGAAAACTTGAGACTGAGCGGTTAAAGTCAAGATCCAAAGCAAAAACAAAGAGTGTGCTTAAGAACCCTGGACACCTCTAATTGGAGACTTTAGCAAAGCTGAGTCACAATCTGAAAAGGTTCACCCAATTATGTGTCTGTGGCATTTATGTATCCGGTGGTAATACTGGAAAACAAAGTGCTTAGGGCCACGGCCAAGACTCATAAAGAAGCTGTGTTCAAGAATCATCATACTGAACTAGGAGAGTCAATAACACTGTTCGAAATCTAAAGTTCCTATAGATGCCAATCATTCTGAACCTCAATGGATAAAGTGAGATGCCAAAACTATTCAAGAGGCAAAAAGCTATAAGTCCCGCTCATATGATTGGAGCTCTGTTTCATTGATAGTTTGGAATTTATAGTATATTCTCTTCTTTTTATCCTATTTGATTTTCAGTTGCTTGGGGACAAGCAACAATTTAAGTTTGGTGTTGTGATGAGCGGATAATTTATACGCTTTTTGGCATTGTTTTTAGTATGTTTTTAGTAGGATCTAGTTACTTTTAGGGATGTTTTCATTAGTTTTTATGTTAAATTCACATTTCTGGACTTTACTATGAGTTTGTGTGTTTTTCTATGATTTCAGGTATTTTCTGGCTGAAATTGAGGGACTTGAGCAGAAATCAGATTCAGAGGTTGAAGAAGGACTGCTGATGTTGTTGGATTCTGACCTCCCTGCACTCAAAGTGGATTTTCTGGAGCTACATAACTCGAAATGGCGCGCTTCCAATTGCATTGGAAAGTAGACATCCAGGGCTTTCCAGAAATATATAATAGTCTATACTTTGGCCAAGAATTGATGACGTAAACTGGCGTTCAACGCCAGCCTTCTGCCCAAATCTGGCGTCCAGCGCCAGAAAAGGATCCAAAACCAGAGTTGAACGCCCAAACTGGCACAGAAACTGGCGTTCAACTCCACAAATGGCCTCTGCACGTGCTACACTTAAGCTCAGCCCAAACACACACCAAGTGGGCCCCGGAAGTGGATTTATGCATCAATTACTTACTCATGTAAACCCTAGTGACTAGTTTATTATAAATAGGACCTTTTACTAGTCTTTTTGACCATCTTTGGTCTCAGTTTTAATCCATTGTTCATCTTAGGAGACTATTGATCTCGTTTAGGGGGCTGGCCATCTCGGCCATGCCTGGACCTTTCACTTATGTATTTTCAACGGTAGAGTTTCTACACTCCATAGATTAAGGTGTGGAGCTCTGCTGTTCCTCAAAGATTAATGCAAAGTACTACTGTTTTCTATTCAATTCATCTTATTTCGCTTCTAAGATATCCATTCGCACCCAAGAACATGATGAAGGTGATGATTATGTGTGACGCTCATCATCCTTCCCCTTTATGAACGCGTGCCTGACAAACACTTCTGTTCTACATGAATTAAGCTAGAATGAGTATCTCTTAGATCTCCTAATCAAAATCTTCGTGGCGTAAGCTAGAATGATGGCGGCATTCAAGAGAATCCGGAAGGTCTAAACCTTGTCTGTGGTATTCTGAGTAGGATTCAATGATTGAATGACTGTGACGAGCTTCAAACTCGCGAGTGCTGGGCGTTAGTGACAGACGCAAAAGGAGGGTGAATCCTATTCCAGCATGATCGGGAACCGACAGATGAATAGCCGTGCCGTGACAGGGTGCGTGAGCATATTATTCACTGAGAGGAGGGGATGTAGCCACTGACAACGGTGATGCCCTTGCATACAGCCAGCCATGGAAAGGAGTAAGACTGATTGGATGAAGATAGCAGGAAAGCAGAGGTTCAGAGGAACGAAAAGCATCTCCATTCGCTTATCTGAAATTCCTACCAATGATTTACATAAGTATCTCTATCCCTATTCTATTATTTATTATTCGAAAACTCCATGATTATTTTATATCCGCCTGACTGAGATTTACAAGGTGACCATAGCTTGCTTCATACCAACAATCTCCGTGGGATTCGACCCTTACTCACTTAAGGTATTACTTGGACGACCCAGTGCACTTGCTGGTTAGTTGTATCGAAGTTGTGACAATTATGTATTGAGATCAGAGCACCAAGTTGCTCACGTTGCCGGGGATTGTTTGAGCCTGGACATCACAATTTCGTGCACCAGTACGCACACCCCCTGTGCGCACGCACACTTTTAAAATCTCCTAGGCGTGCGCATGCACATATCCCTGTGCGACCGCACACACCCTATTTCTCAAAATTTTCTTTGTTTTTAATTATTCCACCTTTCCAACAAGGTTGTAAGCCTCCCTAACACCATTTTTAGACTCTTGGGCCTAGTTTTGGAAAGTTAAAACATGGGAAAGAATTTAATGGATCTAGGTGATATTATTTGGAAAACTTTAGAAAATAGAGGCCTAGGTTTCTGGCGTGCTGAGGATGGTTCGACGTTAGGTGAAGGATGATTGATATATGAGATGAGGAATGATGAACTGTTGATAATTGGAAACTGAGATATGAATGGACAGTGGTTGAGATGAGTCGAGGACTCTGAATGAGATGATGGATCCATGTATACTGAAAATATTTTCTGAAAACCACTGAAATAATGTTTTTATTGAGATTCTAAGATGCTATGCACCCGGCAGGGACGGTGGTTAGATCCCGCCTGTCGAGGTAGTGGCGGTGGTGTAAGGGCAGTGGTTCGTCTCGCTTACGTTGAGATGTGAGGTCTGTGGCAAGAGTATCCCGCTTGCATTCCTTCAGATCTATAGAGCGTGCAGGCGTCGGTACCTGGGCAGTGATCCGAGCACTATATCTCGGGGGTTCCCATATGAGGATTCCGAAGGGCGACATCTCCATGGAGATGTGTCGGGTTGGCAGTTGAACCGACAATGTGATATCACAGCCAGTAGGACAGGCATTCATCATGTGTATTTTCTACCTATTTGTTTGCTTTTCCGACTTGTAATTGTATGCCTAATTGAATAACATGCCTATTTGCTTACTTGATCTACTTGCCTTATATGCTTTTACTTGTGAATTACTTGCATTGCTATTAATTGTGCTTTCTACTAGGATTGAGGAGGTTCAGAAGGCGGCGGCGATGGGATCGCATGGAGGATAGATTGGTGAAGGCTGTAGGACAGTGGTGTTTGATTAGAGTAGAAATCCCCTAAGATAGATTCCCCGGTTCATTTATGTTAAGGATTATATATTATGCTTATCTGTTTTAGTATGCATAAGTTTGAATCTTGTGATAGAGACATCACTGGGCACTGTTACCATACTGAGAACCTCCGGTTCTCATACCATATTTCTGTTGTATTTTTCAGACGCAAGTCGCAACCCACCTCGGTGAGTTGTTTGGTTGGTGACAGAAGCGGAGGATCCGGATATCTTTTTGAGTCTTTTGGCTTATTTTGTATATGTCTCTCACTTTTGTATTTTGTTTTGTCTAGAGGCTTGTATTTGAGAGAACAAAATTGTATAAGCTGATTGTACTGTCTGGTTCTATATATCTGTATATGGCTAGCCGGCTTAAACTCCACAAGCCATGGCTAGATTCTTATGATATTACACTACTATATTTTGATATATCTTATGTGTATCTTATGCTTTAGGTTAGTAGCCTCGTTAGTACGTTTTACGCTTTTGAAATCCTGTTTTTGAGCTATATCTTTCATCAGGCTTCTAGATTATACTATTCTTTCTATATATATATATATATATATATATATATATATATATATATATATATATATATATATATATATATATATATATATATATATATTATGTATGAGCTTAGAACTGTCGTAATCTCTTATTAACCTTTTCTTTACGACGCGAGGTAAAGCTTAGGCTAATTAGGGTGTTACATTTAGTGGTAGCAGAGCGGTTCATCCTCATGAGCCTAAGGGATGGACCGATTGTGCTTCATTGCATACTCTGTGTGTCTTTTTATTTGATGCTATTAGGTTATCTGTTTGATATATGCATAGCATGCTTGTTTGTGAGTGCCTGTTTGGGATAATTGAAGCACTAGACTTTTGATATTGAGACTGATCACCTTGATATCGATTGTTTGGTGTAGACAAGAACCCTACATGGCCACTCGCAGACGAGGTCGAGCACGTACATGAGAAAGTAGGAATGAACAACCAGCTGACAATCACGCCAAATTTATGGCGGCCATGGCAAACCTTGCGAACACTATGGAAGCTAATGCTGCTGTGACTCTGCAAGCTGTGCAGAGGTTAGGCTAACCGGCTGGGAATGGCAATGGAAATGGTGAAGGGAATGGTAATGATAATGCTGAAGGAAACGGAGATAACACGGGTGGTGTTCCGATGACCTTGGAGACGTTCCTCAAGGTTCATTCGCCAACTTTCCGAGGATCAACTAATCCTACTGAAGCGGACAACTGGTTCCAGGCTATGGAGCGTGCTTTACAGGCGCAGCATGTTCCCATCAATCAATATGTCGAGTTTGCCGCTTATCAGCTTGCGGTTGAGGCTTAGCACTGGTGGCAAGCTGAGTGTCGCTTGCTACAGCTCCAGAATGCCAACGTTCCATGGGATGTATTCCAAACATCCTTCTATAAGAAAACTTCCCTGAGTCTACAAGGGAAGCAAAGGAGATGGAACTAATGCAGCTGAAGCAAGGTTCCCTATTAGTGGCGGACTACACAAGCAAGTTTGAGGAACTCTGTAGGTTTTCTAGGGTATGTCAGGGTGCCTCGAAGACTTATGAGAGTTGGAAGTGTATTAAATATCAAAGGGGGCTAAAGGACAATATTATGACTGTTGTGGCTCCTATGGAGATCCGTGTCTTCTCCGACTGAGTGAACAAAGCAAGGGTGGTTGAGGAGTATGCCAAGATGGTGGCTTCATCTAAGGAAACTCACGGAGGAAGTTCTAGTCGAGGACGTGGCAAGTATTTTCACCCGAGGGGTCAAAGCTTCAAGAGAGGATGATATGCGCCTCAAGGGCAAGGAGGCTTCAGAAAGAACACCCATGATCAGTTTCAGCGTGGCAAAGGGAGAGGAAATCAAAGTAAGAGTTCTCCGGATTTAGCTTGTGATCATTGTGGAAGTTTTCATCCATATGACTCTTGCAAGATTGGAATAGGTGGGTGCTTCAACTATGGCTTACCTGGTCATTTTGCAAGGGATTGCACACGTGGGAAGAACCCAGGTGCGGGTCAGAGTCAGCACCAGGTGCGAGTTTTTGCTGTGAATGCCAAGGATACTTCCAAGGCGGATCCGTTGATGAGAGGTATTTGTTTAATTGGTGATAAGACCTAAACTGCATTATATGATACTGGAGCTTCGCATTCGTTTATTTCGTTTGCTAAAGTTGAGGAATTAGGCTTCAAAGTGTCAGAGTTACCATTTGATATGCATGTACATACTCCGTATCAGACGGTTATGACTAGGTCAGGGTGTAGGCAAGTAGGTTTCAAACTTGAGGATAGAGACTTTGTGCATGACTTGATCTATTTGCCAATGGTTGGATTGGAGATGATTTTGGGGTTTGATTGGTTGTCGAAGAATCAGGTATTGTTAGATTGCTTTGAGCGGTCAATTCGGTTTATGCCGGAGGGAGAGAATGGAGCAGTAGTAGCTACGGGGTATTACCTGAACTCTGTAATGGTGCATTGTAGTAGGAAGGAGTGTCAGGGTTATATCCCGTTGGCTGCTAATGCGTTGGGTGATGCTCAGAACTTGGATCAAATTCCGATGGTTAGAGATTTTCCAGAAGTGTTCCCAGAAGATATCCCTGAGTTCCCACCTCAAAGGGAAATTGAATTTGCGATTGAATTGGTGCCGGGAGCTGGACCAGTGTCGATTGTGCCGTATAGAATGGCTCCGATAGAGCTGGCAGAGTTAAAGACTCAGTTGGAAGAGCTTCTAAACAAGAGGTTCATTTGTCCGAGTGTATCACCGTGGGGAGCGCCAGTTTTATTGGTGAAGAAGAAGGATGGAGGAATGCGATTGTGTGTGGATTACAAACAGTTGAATAAAGTGACTGTAAAGAACAAGTACCCGCTTTCAAGGATAGATGACTTGATGGATCAATTGCAAGGAGCTGGAGTGTTTTCTAAGATTGATTTGAGATCCGGTTACCATCAGATAAGGGTGAAGGAGGACTGATGATTTGACTTTTGTGTGGTTTAGAATTCACAAATGAAAGCTCGTTGCAATATATTTTCTAAACCAACAATAGTCCTTTCATACAAAAATTTGGTTGTCACAAGTAACAAACCCCTAAAATTTATAAACCGAAGTATTGGAACCTCGGGTCGTTCTCCTTAGGAATTGCAATAAAGTGTTCTTGTTATTGGTTATGAAATATGTTTGGGGTTTTGAGATTTTAGACAAGAAACATAAATGGCAAAGAAAATTAACTAACAACTAACAAGGCTCTTGGCAAGGTATCAGAACTAGAAGTCCTATCCTAGTTATCCTCCTCAATTGTGACCACAAATTATCTATTGCTACCACTTAGTTAACCTCTAACCATGGAGGAAAGTCAAGTGGATGAATCAACTTGATTCCACAAGTCCTAGCCAACTCCCAAGGGAAAGACTAACGTTAGTGGTATCCAAATTAATTAGCAACTTCTAATTATCAATCGACAAAGGAATTAGATAATTCAAGCATCACTGATTACTCTACCATAGCCAAGAGGAACAAAATCTACATTAAAATCCAACCAAGTATTTCATTAAACACTTGGAGGGTAATAAAGGAAAGCAAGGTAAATCGATCAACAACAATGAAATCTAACAACTACTTATTGCAAGGAATTAATAACAACAATCAAAGGAAACAAGATCTACATGAATTACCTCAAATTGCATTAAAAGAAAATATAATGAACAAGAGTAGATCTACAAACAAAATAGAAGAAAGAAATAACAACAATAGAAGAATGATGAATGTAACAACATAAAATTGAAAGGTAGAAGAAGAGGAAAGCATGAATTGAAACCTAGATCTAAATGTTGATGATTGGACTTTTGTGTGGTTTAGAATTCACAATAAATTCTCATTGCAAGTATAGTTTCTAAACCAACAATAATCCTTTCATACAAAAATTTGTTTGTCACAAGTACAAACCCCTAAATTTATAAACCGAAGTATTGAACCTCGGGTCGTTCTCCCTAGAAATTACAATAAAGTGCCTTGTTATTGGTTATGAGGTATGTTTTGGGATTTTTGATAAGGGACATGAAAGATAAATGACAATGAAAATAAACTAACAACTAAAAAGGTCTTGGCAAAGGTTGGTGGTCAAGGATCTCTATCCTAATCACTAACCACAACATGAGAATTGGCAAGGATCAACCCCACTAAGTCATCCTCTAACTAATAAAGGAAAGTCAAGTGAGCTATGTCAATCCAAGACCATAAGTCCTAGTTCTCCACCAAATCAATTAGTGAGATCTAGCGTTAATGGCTCCCAATCGTCAATCACTTGGACATTAATAACTCAAGAGTTCCTAAGTTACCTTCCTAAGCCAAGAACATAAAATTCTACTCTAAAATCCAACCAAGCATTTTATCAAACACTTGGAAGGCACAAAAGAAAAGCATAGTAAAAAGTGCAAGAAAAGTAAATCTACACTACTCAATTGCAAGAAATTAAACAACAACAAATCAAATGAACAATAAAGGAACATGAAAACATAAATTGCATTGAAATGAAAATAGAAGAAACAAAAGTGCATGAACATAAAAGTAGAGAATCACAAGAATGAAATACAAAATTAGAGAGAGGAGAAGAAGAGGAACTAGAAATTGTAAAAGGAAAAGTAAATCAAAGCATGAATTAAACATAGATCTAAGAATTCCTAATCTAGATCTAACCTAATTCTAATTCTAGAGAGAAGTGAGAGCTTCTCTCTCTAAAACTAACTTTTCCTCCAAAAATTAAACTAAACTAAACTAATGTGTGAAAGTATCTAAAAGTATGTTGATTTCCCTTCAATCCGTGGCTTAAATAGCATCAGAAATGAGTTGGATTGGGCCCACAAGGCTTTAGAATTCGCTAGCCACGTATTACTTTAAGTGGATCATATGGCAGCAACAATGTGTGCCCGTACAGTGCACGTACGCATCACCATACGTGTAGAAACTATGGCAAATCTTATATCGTTTCGAAGCCCCGGATGTCAGCTTTTCAACGCAACTGAAACTGCATCATCTGGACCTCTTTAGCTCAAGTTATGGCCGATTAAGTGCGAAGAGGTCGGCTTGACAGCTTTTGCGATTCCTTCATTTCCTCATGAGTTCTCCATTTTTACATGTTTTTCCTTCATTCCATTGATCTAATCTTTGCCTCCTAAATCTGAAATCACTTAACAAACATATCAAGGCATCTAATGGAATCAAGGTGAATTAGATTTAGCTATTTTAAGACCTAAAAACATGTTTTCACCCTTAAACACAATTAAAGGAGAAGTTATAAAACCATGCTATTTCATTGGATAAATGTGGGTTAAAAGGTTATAAAATCCTCTAAATTCAACACAAGATAAACCCTCCAAATGAGGTTTATCAAGGACGATATCCCCAAGACTGCGTTTAGGACGCGCTATGGACACTACGAGTTTGCGGTAATGTCCTTTGGGTTAACGAATGCACCTGCTGTTTTTCATGGAATACATGAACAGAGTCTTTCGTCCCTTTTTGGACAAATTCGTTGTGGTTTTCATAGACAACATCTTAGTTTATTCTAAGACAGTGAAAGAGCATGAAGAGCACTTGAGGATTGTGCTGCAAATCCTAAAGGAGCGAAAGTTGTATGCTAAGTTGTCGAAGTGTGAGTTTTGGAAGGAGGAAGTGAAGTTCTTAGGTCATGTGGTGAGCAAAGGAGGAATAATGTTTTCCGCTTTAAGGCTTGTAATGTGCTAAAATTATGAACAAGTGGGTTAAGCGTAGGCTCAAAGTTGCTAACAATGGATGTTAAAAGGTAAGGCTATTTGGGTAAGTGAGCTAAATGAAATAATGGCCTCAATCATATAAATGCATGAATACACAAAATAATGGACATAAAGAATCAAACAAATCAAAGATCACAATCATAGAAAGAGAATAATGCACACAAGAAGGAAAAATAAGTGGTTATAAGATGTAACCACACCATTGGGCTCAAATCTCACAAGCTTGTGTTCTTAGCTCAAAAACCATGTTCTAAAATAAATTCTTTCAAGCAAGTTCAATAAAAAGTTTTTAAATTGTTAGGTTGCCCTAAAAACAATTTCTTGGAAAAGAAATCATCACCCTAACCAAGTAGTCCTAATAGGAAAGAAGTGGTAAAAATATGTACAAATTCTAACTAACATGCAACTTATCATGCAATGCAACAACTATCTGACTTTGGTGTTGAAAAATAAATTGTTACCCATGGAGATCGGTCGAACGACCTCCCCACACTTGAAGATTGCACCGTCCTCGGTGCATGCAAAGAAGAGCAAGGTGGATGGGTTGCTACAATTGATGAGCTTCTCCGAAAGGTTGTGCGGATGACTTGTTCGTTGCCCCATCTCGAAGCTTTTCCTTTTCCTCCTTTCTTGGTGGCCATCCTAAAGGAAGAGAAAAAGAAAGAAAATTAAGCCTATAACAAAGATATCAAGGCAAAGAGAACATAGGCGGGGGCTAATGCCAAATAAGGGTAAGGTTCTCACTACATGGTAGCTACAACATGTGACTGAGAAAACAACATAGGCAAAGGGCATATGAACTAACACTTGATGCAAGAGTAAAATCAAAGCATGAATTACATATTGAGAATCAAGTTCAAATAAGAAAAAGCGGGTCATGAAAAACAATATTAGGTCATATCAATGCACAAAGACACAAGAGTCATACAAGATTAAGCATTGATTTAAAAGTTTCATTACCCAATATTATGAAACAAGTCAAGAGGCACCAAAATAATGCAAGAAATTCTCAATGATTGAATAGAAAAATTCAATACCATTATAAAAATAAGAAACTAAAAAAAAAGAAAAATTACAACAAGCTGTAAAATCAAAATTAAAATGCAATGTATGAAAGTAAGCAAATGCAATAAAAGAAAATGGAAGAAAAGAGAAAAAAAATTATTTTTTTTTAGTATTTAATTTATTTATTTATTTATTTATTTTTATTTATTATTTTTTTATTAAAAAGAATTTTTTTTTCAAGAGAGGAAGAAGAAAGGTAGAAAAAAAGAAGAAGAAAAAAAGAAAGAAGAAGAAAGGAGAAAGGAGAAAAACAGGGTGCAAATCCACGCGTACGCGCGCATGGCGCGCGCGTCGATGTTTTTTTTTTTTTGGAGAGTGACGCGTACGCGTCATGTACGCGTACGCGTCAGTGGTTTTGTGCCAAAGGCACAAGGCGCGCGCAGCATTCGCACAACTCTCGGGTTTCTGGCTTGGGGGTGGATTTCGCAATCCACGGGTACGCGTACATGGCGCGTGTGCGCGGATTGGCGAAAATGCTTGATGCACGCGTATGTGCGCAGTGCGCGTATGCGCAGATGGTGCTTTTTTTTTTTCAAAAATTTTTTCTATGTTTTTGCACCATTCCAAGCATTCCAAACCTCCAAACAGCTACCAAAACACCCTAAAACCTTATTTAACATACTAAACTACCAATTAAACTCAACAAACTAAACAAAACATGAAATCAAACCTATTCTACCAATATTTACAAAAGAGAAAAATGAAAAGAGTTTACCATGGTGGGGTGTCTCCTACCTAGCACTTTTATTTATTATCCTTAAGTTGGACTTATGGGGAGCTCCTCTCAAGGTGGCTTGTACTTGAAGCTATCCTTGAACTCCCACCAATGCTTGGTTCTCTATTGTGCCCCAAGATTTCTTATTTGTTGCACCAAGTGTTGATGGAGTTCTTCACAAACTTGGGGCTCCCAAAGTTGATCCTCTTTTTGTGATCTGGGGTCCCACACTTTATTTTCACACCCGTCTTGAAGTTGATCATCATTATTAGTCCAGCCGGGTGGTGAGTAGGGTGAATTCTCAATACAATGTCCAACAATCCTCCTAGATCCATCTAGGTGAGCACTACTCCAACCTTTATATCTCATGTTTGATGCATCAACCATAATGAGCCTTGATTTGCAACGCCAACCACGAAACATCTTTCTTTTACGCTTCATCCCACAAAGCATCCTAAGTTGGCCATCCGTTTCAAGCAAACCATATTCAAGTGGGATAATAAAGCTAATAGAAATGAGTTTCACCCACTCAAATGAAGGTGTAGATGGCAACCTAGGCAAAGGTGATTCCAAGGGTCTTGACAAAGCGTATTCAATTCCCCTCCTCCTTTTTCTAAGGACTTCCACCTCTTTACAAGATTTCTCAAATGCAATCCTTTGTTCAACAATACTACTTAAGCCTTTTCCCTTACTCAAATCATAAATGGGAGGATGAGAGAGATTTACCTCCACAACGCTTTCAAATTCAACGGGAGAAGGTTCTTCATGCTCAAAGGATTCTTCACTACTAAGACTTGATGCTTGATCTTCCTCACCAAGGGAACTCAATTCTTGCTCTATCTCATCCAAGTCTTCATATGGAATATGCCTTGGAAGGTGTGAACTTTCCTCCCTAACATCAATTTCAATAATCTTGGAGGGGTTCTCTTCAATTATATGTTCCCAAGGTGGTTCCGCATCTCCTAAGTCTTCAACCACTTCTTCCTCTTCTTCAACAAATGTAGCTTCCTCCAATTGTTCCAATACAAAGTAACTTCCCTCATTCTCCAACAATCTCTTCTTCATGTTATGCTCTTCATTTGATTCTCCACATGTAGCCATGGGAGTTCCTTGAGTATTTAAGCATTGGGATGCCAACCGATTTACCACCTCACCCAAGGCGGCCGTGAATTGTTCTACATCCCTTTTCATCTCCTCTTGTCCTTGAACAAGAACATCAAGGATATCATCCATTGGAGGTTGGGGTGGATGGAAGGGTTCATCAATTTGGGGGAAGGATTCATAATAGGAAGGTGGTTCTTCTTGGTAGAGTAGTGGTGGTTCAATGTTTTCCATCATTTCCACTTGTTGCACAACACACTCCATGGTTGCTTGAAATTGATCCAATGCTTCCTTGAGACGATCCCTTGACTCTTTTTCCTCTTGGATATCATGAGTATGATCATATGGCTCTTGGATTGATAGACATGAATATTCTTCCATGGGAGGTAATGAGCGGATAATTTATACGCTTTTTGGCATTGTTTTTACATAGTTTTTAGTATGATTTAGTTAGTTTTCAGTATATTTTTATTAGTTTTTAAATAAAAATCACATTTCTGGACTTTACTATGAGTTTGTGTATTTTTTTGTGATTTCAGGTAATTTCTGGCTGAAATTGAGGGACTTGAGCAAAAATCAGATTCAGAGGTTGAAGAAGGACTGCAGATGCTGTTGGATTCTGACCTCCCTGCACTCAAAGTGGATTTTCTGGAGCTACATAACTCCAAATAGTGCGCTCTTAATTGCGTTGAAAAGTAGACATCCAGGGCTTTCCAGCAATATATAATAGTCCATACTTTGCCCGAGTTTAGATGACGCAAACTGGCGTTCAACGCCAGTTCCATGTTGCATTCTGGAGTTAAACGCCAGAAACAGGTTGCAAAGTGGAGTTAAACGCCAGAAACAGGTTACAAACTGGCGTTCAACTCCAAGAGAAGCCTCTACACGTGTAAAGCTCAATGCTCAGCCCAAGCACACAACAAGTGGGCCCCAGAAGTAGATTTCTGCATCATTTACTCATTTCTGTAAACCCTAGTAACTAGTTTAGTATAAATAGGACTTTTTACTATTATATTTATATCTTTGGATCATCTTTGATCAGTTTTATGCTATCTTAGACCTTTATGGGGGCTGGCCATTCGGCCATTCCTAGACCTTGTTCTTATGTATTTTCAACGGTAGAGTTTCTACACACCATAGATTAAGGTGTGGAGCTCTGCTATTCCTCATGAATTAATACAAAGTACTATCATTTTTCTATTCAATTCAACCTTATTCCGATTCTAAGATATTCATTCGCACTTCAATATGAATGTGATGATCATGACAGTCATCATCATTCCCAACCTATGAACGCGTGCCTGACAACCACTTCCGTTCTACCTTAGATTGAATGAGTATCTCTGGGATTCCTTAATCAGAGTCTTTGTAGTATAAGTTAGAATCTATGGACGGCCATTCTTGAGATCCAGAAAGTCTAAACCTTGTCTGTGGTATTCCAAGTAGGATCTGGGAAGGGATGGCTGTGACGAGCTTCAAACTCGCGAGTGCTGGGCGTAGTGACAGACGCAAAAGGATCAATGGATCCTATTCCAGTATGATCGAGAACTGACAGATGATTAGCCATGCAGTGACAGCGCATTGGACCATTTTTACTGAGAGGACAGGATGTGGCCATTGACAACGGTGACACCTAACATACAGCTTGCCATAGAAAAGAGTATGAATGATTGGATGAAGACAATAGGAAAGCAGAGGTTCAGGAGGAACAAGCATCTTCATACGCTTATCTGAAATTCTCACCAATGAATTACATAAGTATCTCTATCTTTAATTTATGTTTTATTTATCTTTTAATTATTAAATCTCCATAATCAATTGAATCCGCCTGACTGAGATTTACAAGGTGACCATAGCTTGCTTCAAGATGACAATCTCCGTGGGATCGACCCTTACTCACGTAAGGTTTATTACTTGGATGACCCAGTGCACTTGCTGGTTAGTTGTGCGAAGTTGTGACAAAGAACTAAGATTATGAACGTGTGTATTAAGTTTTTAGCGCCGTTACCAAGGAATGAACCGTCACGATTTCTGCGCACCAAGTTTTTGGCGCCGTTGCCGGGGATTGTTCGAGTTTGGACAACTGACGGTTCATCTTGTTGCTCAGATTAGGTAACTTTATTCTAATTTTAACCTTTTTGTTTTTATTATTCTTATTTTCAAAAAAAATCAGAAAAAATAAAATAAATATTTTCAAAAATATATTTTTATTCAGAATTTTTAAGAATGAATTCTAGTATTTCATGATGATCTGTTGAATCCTGGATGGGTGTAAGCCATGTCTAATCTTTTGGACCGGGGTTTCAACTTATCATCACAAGAGCATGTTGATCTTCACCCATTTGGCAGTTGCACACATAGTTGTTGTATACATGGGAGGTATCAATATCTGCTGAAGCTTGGCTGGCCATTGGCCATGTCTAGTGTTTTGGACCGGAGCTTTGACTGAAAGCTTGGCTGGCTAGTAAGCCATGTCTAATTCCTGGATTGGAGCTTTAGACTAACATTGCAAGATTTCTGGAATTCCTATTAAAAATTTTGAAATCCTTATTTTCTTTTTCAAAATAATTTTCGAAAAATACCAAAAAAATCTTTAAAATCATAAAATCAAAAATAATTTTATGTTTCTTGTTTAACTCTTCTGTCAGTTTTTAAGTTTGGTGTCAATTGCATGTTTGTCTCTTTCTTGCATTTTTCAAAAATCCATGCATTACATTCTTCATGATCTTCAAGTTGTTCTTGATAAATCTTCTTGTTTGATCTTTAAAATTTCTTATTTTGTGTCTTTTCTTGTTTTTTATATGCATTTTCAATTTGTTAGTGTCCATACATGAAAAATTTTTAAGTTTGGTGTCATGCATGTTTTTCTTTTCTTAAAAAATTTTCAAAAATAAGTTCTTGGTGTTCATCTTGACATTCAAAGTGTTCTTGCATATTTTTCTTGTTTTGATTTATAATTTTCATGTTTTGAGTCTTTTTGATGTTTTTCTCTTTCATCATTAAAAATTCAAAAAAAATATCTTTCCCTTTTTCTTCTCATCAAATTCGAAAATTTGAGTTGACTTTTTCAAAAAATTTTAAAATCTAGTTGTTTCTTATGAGTCAAATCAAATTTTCAATTTAAAAATTTTATCTTTTTCAAATCTTTTTCAAAAATCAAATCTTTTTCAATTTTTTCTTTCATAATTTCGAACCTTTCAAAATTATTTTCAAAATCTTTTTCTTATTTTTATTTCATATTTTCGAAATTAATGCTAACAATTAATGTGATTGATTCAAAATTTTTAAGTTTGTTACTTGCCTAGTAAAAAAGGTTCAATCTTTAAACTCTAGACTCATATCTTTTTAGTTTCTTGTTAGTCAAGTAATCAACTTTAATTTCAAAATCAAATCTTTTTAAATTTCTTTTTCAAATCTTTTTCAAAATAAGTTTCAATCACATCTTTTAAAAAAATCAATTTCAAAATCTTTTCTAACTTCTTATCTTTTTAAAATTTATTTTCAAATCTTTTTCAAACTAATCCTATCTTTTTATTTCAATCATATCTTTTTCAAAACTACTGATGAGCGGATATTTTATACGCTTTTTGGGTTAATTTCATATAGTTTTGAGTATGTTCTCGTTAGTTTTTAGTCTATTTTCATTAGTTTTTAGGAAAAATTCATATTTCTGGACTTTACTATGAGTTGTGTGTTTTTCTGTAATTTCAGGTATTTTTCTGGCTGAAATTGAAGGAGCTGAGCAAAAATCTGATTCAGGCTGAAAAAGGACTGCTGATGCTGTTGGATTCTGACCTCCCTGCACTCAAAGTGGATTTTCTGGAGCTACAGAACTCAAAATGGCATGCTTCAAATTGCGTTGGAAAGTAGACATCCAGGGCTTTCCAGCAATATATAATAGTCCATACTTTGCATAAGGATAGACGACGTAAACTGGCGTTCAACGCCAGTTCTCTGCCCAATTCTGGCGTCCAGCGCCAGAAAAGGATCAAAAGCTGGAGTTGAACGCCCAAACTGGCATAAAAACTGGCGTTCAACTCCACAAATGGCCTCTGCACGTGAATTGCTTAAGTCTCAGCCCAGCACACACCAAGTGGGCCCCAGAAGTGGATCTCTGCATCATCCATCATAGTCTACTCATATTTTGTAACCCTAGGCTACTAGTTTAGTATTTAAACAACTTTTAGAGACTTATTTTGTATCTCATGACATTTTAGATCAAAACATTGTATTCTCTGACGGCATGAGTCTCTAAACCCCATTGTTGGGGGTGAGGAGCTCTGCTGTGTCTTGATGAATTAATGCAAGTATTTCTGTCTTCCATTCAAACACGCTTGTTCCTATCTAAGATGTTCATTCGCGCTTAACTGTGATGGAGGTGATGATCTGTGACACTCATCACCTTCCTCAAATCATGAACGTGTGCCTGACAACCACCTCCGTTCTATATACAATTGAATGAGTATCTCTTAGATTCCTTAATCAGAATCTCCGTGGTATAAGCTAGAACTGATGGCGGCATTCATGAGAATCCGGAAAGTCTAAACCTTGTCTGTGGTATTCCGAGTAAGATTCAAGGATTGAATGACTGTGACGAGCTTCAAACTCCTGAAGGCTGGGCGTTAGTGACAGACGCAAAAGGATAGTAAATCCTATTCCAACCGGATCGAGAACCAACCGGTGATTAGCCGTGCTGTGACAGAGCGCGTGAGCGTAGTTTTCACTGGAAGGATGGAAGGTAGCCATTGACAACGGTGATCCACCAACACACAGCTTGCCATAGGAGGACGTGCGTGCGTGAATCAGAAGACAGAGGAAAGCAGAGATTCAGAAGACAAAGCATCTCCAAAACTCCAACATATTCTCCATTACTGCACAACAAGTAACCTTTAATTTATGATCTCTTGGTTATTCGCAATTCAACTGATAAACATAATTGACTTCCTGACTAAGATTTACAAGATAACCATAGATTGCTTCAAACCAACAATCTCTGTGGGATTCGACCCTTACTCACGTGAGGTATTACTTGGACGACCCAGTGCACTTGCTGGTTAGTGGTACGCGTTGTGAAAAGTGTGATTCACAATTCGTGCACCAAGTTTTTGGCGCCGTTGCCGGGGATTGTTCGTGTTTGGACAACTAACGGTTTATTTTGTTGCTTAGATTAGGAAAAATTTCTCTTTTTTTGGTTTAGAGTCTTTTATTATTTATCCCTTGTTAAAACACTTTAAATTTATAACTCAGTTAGTTAGAACGTGGTGTTTATGTTCATGGTAATTGGCTATCATATTTTTTAAACCTTTTTCAAAAATAATCTTTCTTAAAATTTTCGAAAATTCCATAACTCATTTGGCTAGAGCGTTAATCTGTGTTCTTGGTAATTGGGTTATAGTCTTTTATATTCTTTTCAAAACCTTCTTTTTCATAAATAATATTTTTTCTATTAAATCCTGTGCCAAACTTTAAGTTTGGTGTTTTCTTGTTGATTTTCCTTTGGTTTTCGAAAATTTTGGTTTGGTTTTCTAAAAAATTTTAAGTTTGGTGTTCTTTCTTCATGTTCCTGTGTTCTTGTAAGTCTTCAAAGTGTTTTTGAGTTTTCCTTGTGTCTTGATCTTAAAATTTTTAAGTTTGGTGTTCCTTGGTGTTTTCCCTCCAAAATTTTCAAAAACAAGGAGCATTAGATCTAAAAATTTTAAATCTTGTACTATCTTATTGTTTTTCTCTCTCCTCACTAAATTCAAAAATATCTTTTCAAACTATCTTTTCTAACTTCCTAACTTCTTATCTTTTCAAAATTTGTTTCAACTAACTAACTAACTTTTTGTTTGTTTCTTAACTTTTTCAAAACTACCTAACTAACTCTCTCTCTCTCTAATTTTCGAAAATATCTTCCCTCTTTTTCCAAAATTTCGTTTTTATTTAACTAATTATTTTTATTTTTTATTAAAATATATATATATATATATATATATATATATATTTAATTTCAAAATTCGAATTCTTTTTAGTTATTTTATTTTATTTAAGTATTTACTTCTTATAAAATAAAATAAATAAAAAGGTAAATCAGTCCAAGTTATATCCATATATCCATCATGGACATAAGTGGAAATGAACAGTCCAGGAGGACTCTGGGGTCATATTCTAACCCCTCTACTGCTTCATATGGGAGTAGTATATGCATACCCTCCATTGGAGTTAGTAGCTTTGAGTTGAATCCTCAGCTCATTATCATGGTGCAGCAAAGTTGCCAGTATTCCGGTCTTCCACAGGAAGAACCTACAGAGTTTCTGGCACAATTTCTACAAATTGCTGACATAGTACATGATAAGAAAATAGATCAGGATGTCTACAGACTATTACTGTTTCCATTTGCTGTAAAAGATCAAGCTAAGAGGTGGTTAAATAACCAACCTAAGGCCAGCATAAGAACATGGAAACAGCTGACAGAAAAATTTCTGAATCAGTATTTTCCTCCAAAAAGGATGACACAGCTAAGGCTGGACATCCAAGGCTTTAAACAAGGAGATAATGAATCTCTTTATGATGCCTGGGAGAGATACAGAGAGATGCTACGAAAATGCCCCTCTGAAATGTTTTCAGAGTGGGTTCAGTTAGACATCTTCTACTATGGGCTTGCAGAAGGAGCTCAGATGTCTCTAGATTACTCAGCTGGTGGATCTATCCATATGAGAAAGACAATTGAAGAGGCTCAAGAGCTCATTGATACAATTGCCAGGAATCAGCATCTGTATCTAAGCAGCAACCCTTCCATGAATGAAGAGGTTAAAACAGTAACTGCTGAATTCAGTACTGTAAAACAAGCTGCTGAATTCAATCAGCAATTGGATTTTCTAACAAAGCAGCTAGCTGAATTCAAGGACAGGCTACAGGAGACAAGGATAGCTAATATACATATGGACGAACAGTTTAAGCAAACAAAGCAGCAGCTATCAAGGCAAATAGCAGAAGAATGCCAAGCAGTTCAATTAAGAAGTGGGAAAACATTAAATACCCCACCTCAAGGCATCAAAAATTCAAGAAATGAGCGACCCACCAAAGATTCACCTGGGGACAGTAAGAGCCCAGGGAAAAATAATTCTGGCACTAAAACGCCAGAAAATGGGTGGAAGGCTGGCGCTGAACGCCCAGACCATGCCCAAAACTGGCGTTCAGCGCCAGAAACAAGGCAGGATTGGCGTTCAACGCCAGAAATGGGCAAGAATCTGGCATTGAACGCCCAAATGGGGCAGAATCTAGCGTTGAACGCCCAAAATGGGCACATTTCTGACGTTCAGGCGCCAGGAACAGACAGTGAGCTGGCGTCTAACGTCACTCCAGCTTCTGACTCTGGCACTCAATTGCCAGTGAGGGATCAAACACACACAAGTGCTGATAACAACCCCTCTAAAAAGGCTTCTTTAACCACTAAGGTTGAGGAATATAAAGCCAAGATACCTTATCCTCAAAAACTCCGGAAAGAGGAGCAGGATAAGCAATTTGCTCGCTTTGCAGATTATCTAAGGACTCTTGAAATAAAGATTCCATTTGCAGAGGCACTTGAGCAAATACCTTCTTATGCCAAGTTCATGAAAGAGATCTTGAGTCATAAAAATGAGTGGAGAGAAACAGAAAGAGTTCTCCTCACTGAAGAATGCAGTGCAGTCATCCTGAAAAGCTTTCCTGAAAAGCTTAAAGACCCTGGGAGTTTTCTGATACCATGCATATTAGAAGGTGATTGCACCAAGACAGCTTTATGCGATCTTGGGGCAAGCATCAACCTAATACCTGCATCCACTATCAGAAAGCTTGGTTTAACTGAAGAAGTTAAACCAACCCGGATATGTCTCCAACTTGCTGATGGTTCCACTAAATACCCATCAGGCGTGATTGAAGACATGATTATCAGAGTTGGGCCATTCGCCTTTCCCACTGACTTTGTTGTGCTCGAAATGGAGGAGCACAAGAGTGCTACTCTCATTCTAGGAAGACCCTTCCTAGCAACTAGACGATCCCTCATTGACGTCCAACAGGGGGAAATAACCCTGAGAGTCAATGATGATGAGTTCAAGTTGAACGCTGTCAAAGCCATGCAGCATCCAGACACATCAACAGACTGCATGAAAGTTGATCTCATTGACTCTTTGGTAGAAGAGATCAACATGGCTGAGAGTCTCGAATCAGAGTTGGAAGACATCTTTAAAGATGTTCAGCCTGATTTGGAGGATTCAGAGGACATGAAAGAGCCTCTGAACTTTCTTCTGAAAGAGGAAAAACCTCCTAAACCCGAGCTCAAGCCACTACCACCATCCTTGAAATATGCATTTCTGGGAGAAGGTGACACTTTTCCAGTGATCATAAGCTCTGCTTTAAATTCACAGGAAGAGGAAGCACTTATTCAAGTGCTAAGGACACACAAGACAGCTCTTGGGTGGTCCATAGGAGACCTTAAGGGCATAAGCCCAGCTAGATGCATGCACAAAATCCTATTGGAGGATAATGCCAAACCAGTGGTTCAACCACAGAGGCGGTTAAATCCAGCCATGAAGGAAGTGGTGCAGAAAGAGGTCACCAAATTACTGGAGGCTGGGATTATTTATCCCATTTCTGATAGCCCCTGGGTGAGCCCTGTTCAAGTCGTCCCAAAAAAGGGAGGCATGACAGTGATTCATAATGAAAAAAATGAACTGGTTCCTACAAGAACAGTTACAGGGTGGCGCATGTGTATTGACTACAGAAGGCTCAATACAGCCACCAGAAAGGATCATTTTCCTTTACCATTCATAGACCAGATGCTAGAAAGACTAGCAGGTCATGATTATTACTGCTTTTTGGATGGCTATTCAGGCTATAACCAGATTGCAGTGGATCCCCAGGATTAAGAGAAAACAGCATTCACATGTCCATCTGGAGTGTTTGCTTATAGAAGGATGCCCTTTGGGCTATGTAATGCGCCTGCAACCTTCCAGAGATGCATGCTCTCTATTTTCTCTGACATGGTGGAAAAATTTCTGGAAGTCTTCATGGATGACTTCTCAGTATATGGAGACTCATTCAGCTCTTGTCTTGATCACCTGAAACTTGTTCTGAAAAGATGCCAAGAAACCAACCTAGTTTTAAACTGGGAAAAGTGTCACTTCATGGTGACTGAAGGAATTGTTCTTGGGCATAAAATCTCAAACAAGGGAATAGAGGTGGATCAAGCAAAAATAGAGGTAATTGAGAAATTACCACCACCTGCCAATGTTAAGGCAATCAGAAGCTTTCTGGGGCATGCAGGATTCTATAAGAGGTTTATAAAGGATTTTTCAAAAATCGCAAAACCTCTAAGCAATCTGCTAGCTGCTGACACGCCATTTGTGTTTGACACAGAGTGCCTGCAGGCGTTTGAAACGCTGAAAGCTAAGCTGGTCACAGCACCAGTCATTTCTGCACCAGACTGGACATTACCATTTGAGCTAATGTGTGATGCCAGTGATCATGCCATTGGTGCAGTATTGGGACAGAGGCATGACAAGCTTCTGCATGTCATTTATTATGCCAGTCGCGTTCTAAATGATGCCCAGAAAAATTACACAACCACAGAAAAAGAACTACTTGCAGTGGTTTACGCCATTGACAAGTTCAGATCATACTTAGTAGGATCAAAAGTGATTGTGTATACTGACCATGCTGCTCTTAAATATCTACTCACAAAGCAGGATTCAAAACCCAGGCTCATCAGATGGGTATTGCTTCTGCAAGAGTTTGATATAGAAATAAGAGACAGAAAAGGGACAGAGAACCAAGTGGCTGATCATCTGTCCCGGATAGAGCCAGTGGAAGGGACGTCCCTCCCTTCTCTTGAGATCTCTGAGACGTTTCCTGATGAGCATTTATTCGCCATTCAAGAAGCACCATGGTTTGCCGATATTGCAAACTATAAAGCTGCAAAGTTCATACCCAAGGAGTACAACAAGATACAAAAGAAGAAATTAATTACTGATGCAAAGTACTACTTGTGGGATGAACCTTATCTCTTTAAGAGATGTGCAGACGGAATTATCCGTAGGTGTGTGCCTAGAGAAGAAGGACAGAGGATCCTGTGGCATTGCCACGGATCTCAATATGGAGGCCATTTCGGAGGTGAGCGAACAGCCACCAAGGTCCTCCAATGTGGCTTCTATTGGCCCACACTCTATAAAGATTCCCGAGAGTTTGTACGTAATTGTGACAGTTGCCAAAGAGCTGGTAATCTGCCTTATGGTTACGCCATGCCTCAACAAGGAATCTTGGAAATTGAGTTGTTTGACGTATGGGGAATTGACTTCATGGGACCTTTCCCACCATCATATTCAAACACTTATATTCTGGTGGCAGTTGACTATGTATCAAAATGGGTTGAGGCTATTGCCACACCCACCAATGATACTAAAATAGTGCTGAAATTCCTCCAGAAACATATCTTTAGCAGGTTTGGTGTCCCTAGAGTGTTAATCAGTGATGGGGGCACTCACTTCTGCAATAAACAGCTTTACTCTGCCATGATTCGGTATGGAATTCGCCACAAGGTGGCCACTCCATATCATCCACAAACCAATGGGCAAGCTGAAGTCTCTAACAGAGAATTAAAGAGAATCCTGGAACGGACAGTAAATACCCGTAGAAAGGATTGGGCACGGAGCTTGGATGATGCTCTGTGGGCTTACAGAACAGCATTCAAGACCCCTATAGGGACCTCTCCATACCAACTCGTGTATGGTAAGGCATGCCACCTGCCCGTGGAACTGGAACATAAGGCCTACTGGGCAACCAGATTCCTAAACTTTGATGCCAAATTAGCAGGAGAAAAACGATTGCTCCAGCTAAATGAGCTAGAGGAATTCAGATTCACAGCTTTCGAAAATGCCAAGCTTTATAAAGAAAAATAAAAAAAATGGCATGATAGAAAGCTGTCATCTAGAATCTTTGAACCAGGACAGAAGGTTCTGTTGTTTAACTCTAGACTCAGGCTATTCCCCGGGAAACTGAAATCCCGGTGGAGGGGACCATACGTGATTACAAGTGTATCACCATATGGTTATGTGGAGCTTCAAGATATTGATTCTGATAAGAAGTTCATTGTCAATGGACAGAGAATCAAGCATTATCTAGAAGGCAACATTGAGCAAGAATGCTCAAGGCTGAAGCTAGATTAAAAGCTCAGCAAGGTCCAGCTAAGGACATTAAAGAAGCGCTTGTTAGGAGGCAACCCAATTTTTATTTACTTTCATGGTTTTTCATGTTTTATTAGGTTCATGATCATGTGGAGTCACAAAACAAATATTAAAAATTGAAAACGGAATCAAAAACAGCAGAAGAAAAATCACACCCTGGAGGAAGCACCTGTCTGGCGTTCAACGCCAGAACAGAGCATGGTTCTGGCGCTGAACGCCCAAAATGGGCAACATCCTGGCACTGAACGCCCAAAACAAGCATGGTTCTGGCGTTCAACGCCAGAAATGGCTAGTAAATGGGCGTTGAACGCCCAAAATGGGCACCAACCTGGTGCTGAACGCCCAGAGTTGTGTGCAAGGGCATTTTGCATGCCCAAATTGGTGCAGGGATGTAAATGCCTTGACACCTCAAGATCTGTGGAGCTCACAGGATCATTTCAAGATCTGTGGACCCCACAGGATCCCCACCTTCCCTCCTCATAATCCTAGTTTTTTCTTTCCACATCTTCTTCTTCATCTATTCCCTCTTCTTTTGCTCGAGGGCGAGCAACATTCTAAGTTTGGTGTGGTAAAACAATTATGTGAAGGATCTATAGCTCAGTGGTAGAACATGTGGCTGCAAATCAAGAGATACCTCAGGGGATGCACTTCCCTCCACATAATTATTGGAAGCAACTGAGGATAGAAATACCAAAAATCACTAGGAATCAAGCCACAAAGGCAAGGAAGAGACATAAAAGAGCTCAAGAAAATCATTGGTGCCTCAAGAAGGAAATGCCATCATCACTAAGGTGGACTCATTCCTTGTTCTTACTTTCTCTGTTTTTCGTTTTCTCTATGATAAGTGCTTATCTATGTCTGTGTCTTCATTACATGATCATTAGTAGTAATTAGTGTCTAGTTTGATTTTATCCCCAATTAAGTTATAGTCTATTTTTCTCATCATCAGCAAACATGAATAAAATAGTAGATCTTTTGAATAAGAGGCAATAAAATTTCGAGTTTAATAAGAGAAACTCTAATTAGTTAAATGTGGTGGCAATGCTTTCTGTCTTCTGAATGAATGCTTGAACAGTGCATATGTCTTTTGAATTTGTTGTTTAAGACTGTTAAATATGTTGGCTCTTGAAAGAATGATGAACATGAGACATGTTATTGATAATCTGAAAAATCATAAAAATGATTCTTGAAGCAAGAAAAAGCAGCAAAGAACAAAGCTTGCAGAAAAAAAAAATAGACAAAAAAAAAAGAGAAAAAGAAAAAGAAAAAGCAAGCAGAAAAAGCCAATAACCCTTAAAACCAAAAGGCAAGGGCAAATAAAAGGGATCCCAAGGCTTTGAGCATCAGTGGATAGGAGGGCCTAAAGGAATAAAATCCTGGTCTAAGCGGCTAAACCAAGCTGTCCCTAACCATGTGCTTGTGGCGTAAAGGTGTCAAGTGAAAACTTGAGACTGGGCGGTTAAAGTCAAGGTTCAAGCGAAACGAAGAGTGTGCTTAAGAACTCTGGACACCTCTAATTGGGGACTTTAGCAAAGCTGAGTCACAATCTGAAAAGGTTCACCCAGTTATGTGTCTGTGGCATTTATGTATCCGGTGGTAATACTGGAAAACAAAGTGCTTAGGGCCACGGCCAAGACTCATAAAGAAGCTGTGTTCAAGAATCATCACACTGAACTAAGAGAATCAATAACACTATCTGAATTCTGAGTTCCTATAGATACCAATCACTCTAAGCTTCAATGGATAAAGTGAGATGCCAAAACTGTTCAGAAGCAAAAAGCCACTAGCCCCGCTCATCTAATTAGAATCTGAGCTTCATTCAAAAACTCTGAGATATTATTGCTTCTCAACCTATTAGTCTTCTATTTTATTTGTCTAGTTGCTTGAGGACAAGCAACAGTTTAAGTTTGGTGTTGTGATGAGCGGATATTTTATACGCTTTTTGGGGTTAATTTCATATAGTTTTGAGTATGTTCTCATTAGTTTTTAGTCTATTTTCATTAGTTTTTAGGAAAAATTCATATTTCTGGACTTTACTATGAGTTGTGTGTTTTTCTGTAATTTCAGGTATTTTTCTGGCTGAAATTGAAGGAGCTGAGCAAAAATCTGATTCAGGCTGAAAAAGGACTGCTGATGCTGTTGGATTCTGACCTCCCTGCACTCAAAGTAAATTTTCTGGAGCTACAGATCTCAAAATGGCATGCTTCAAATTGCGTTGGAAATTAGACATCCAGGGCTTTCCAGCAATATATAATAGTCCATACTTTGCATAAGGATAGATGACGTAAACTGGCGTTCAACGCCAGTTCTCTGCCCAATTCTGGCGTCCAGCGCCAGAAAAGGATCAAAAGCTGGAGTTGAACGCCCAAACTGGCATAAAAACTGGCGTTCAACTCCACAAATGGCCTCTGCACGTGAATTGCTTAAGTCTCAGCCCAGCACACACCAAGTGGGCCCCAGAAGTGGATCTCTGCATCATCCATCATAGTCTACTCATATTTTGTAACCCTAGGCTACTAGTTTAGTATTTAAACAACTTTTAGAGACTTATTTTGTATCTCATGACATTTTAGATCAAGACTTTGTATTCTCTGACGGCATGAGTCTCTAAACCCCATTGTTGGGGGTGAGGAGCTCTGCTGTGTCTTGATGAATTAATGCAAGTATTTCTGTCTTCCATTCAAACACGCTTGTTCCTATCTAAGATGTTCATTCGCGCTTAACTGTGATGGAGGTGATGATCTGTGACACTCATCACCTTCCTCAAATCATGAACGTGTGCCTGACAACCACCTCCGTTCTATATACAATTGAATGAGTATCTCTTAGATTCCTTAATCAG
The DNA here is from genome assembly GCF_059453495.1 of Arachis ipaensis. NCBI lineage: Eukaryota > Viridiplantae > Streptophyta > Magnoliopsida > Fabales > Fabaceae > Arachis > Arachis ipaensis. The sequence goes on from NC_142435.1 coordinate 34,044,529, forward strand.
AATCTCCGTGGTATAAGCTAGAACTGATGGCGGCATTCATGAGAATCCGGAAAGTCTAAACCTTGTCTGTGGTATTCCGAGTAAGATTCAAGGATTGAATGACTGTGACGAGCTTCAAACTCCTGAAGGCTGGGCGTTAGTGACAGACGCAAAAGGATAGTAAATCCTATTCCAACCGGATCGAGAACCAACCGGTGATTAGCCGTGCTGTGACAGAGCGCGTGAGCGTAGTTTTCACTGGAAGGATGGAAGGTAGCCATTGACAACGGTGATCCACCAACACACAGCTTGCCATAGGAGGACGTGCGTGCGTGAATCAGAAGACAGAGGAAAGCAGAGATTCAGAAGACAAAGCATCTCCAAAACTCCAACATATTCTCCATTACTGCACAACAAGTAACCTTTAATTTATGATCTCTTGGTTATTCGCAATTCAACTGATAAACATAATTGACTTCCTGACTAAGATTTACAAGATAACCATAGATTGCTTCAAACCAACAATCTCCGTGGGATTCGACCCTTACTCACGTGAGGTATTACTTGGACGACCCAGTGCACTTGCTGGTTAGTGGTACGCGTTGTGAAAAGTGTGATTCACAATTCGTGCACCAACTACCTAACTAATTCTCTCTCTAATTTTCGAAAATCACCTTCCTCTTTTTCAAAATTCCTTTTTAAATTAACTAATTGTTTTAAATTTAATTTAATTTGATTCAATTTTCCTTTCTTAATTTTCGAATTTTAGTTTTAATTTTAAATTAAAAACAAAAATATTTTTATTTTAATTTAATTAATTTTCGAATTCTCTCATCTCTCATCTCCTTCTATTTAATTTTTCATCTACTAACACTTCTCTTCCACCTAAAATTCGAACACCACCTTCCTCTCTGTGTTCAAGTTTTTCTCTTCCCCTTCTTTTATTCTTCTCTTCTACTCACATAAAGGAATCTCTATACTGTGACATAGAGGATTCCATATTTTCTGTTTTTTTCTTTTTCATATGAGCAGTAACAAGGATAAGAACATTCTTGTTGAAGCTGATCCTGAACCTGAAAGGAAAGAGGAAGCTAAGGGAAGCTAAAGCGCAACTCTCTGGAGAAAATCTGACAGAAATTTTCAAAAAAGAAGAAGACATGGCCGAAAATAATAACAATGCAAGGAAGATGCTTGGTGACTTCACTGCACCAAATTCCAATTTACATGGAAGAAGCATCTCAATCCCTGCCATTGGAGCAAACAACTTTGAGCTGAAACCTCAATTAGTTTCTCTGATGCAACAGAACTGCAAGTTTTATGGACTTCCATCAGAAGATCCTTTTTAGTTCTTAACTAAATTCTTCAAATCTGTGATACTGTTAAGACCAATGGGGTTGATCCCGAGGTCTACAAGCTCATGCTTTTCCCGTTTGCTGTAAGAGACAGAGCTAGAATATGGTTGGACTCTCAACCTAAGGATAGCCTGAACTCTTGGGATAAGCTGGTCACGGCTTTCTTAGCCAAGTTCTTTCCTCCTCAAAAGCTTAGCAAGCTTAGAGTGGATGTTCAAACCTTCAGACAGAAAGAAGGTGAATCCCTCTATGAAGCTTGGGAGAGATACAAGGAACTGACCAAAAAGTGTCCTTCTGACATGCTTTCAGAATGGACCATCCTGGATATATTTTATGATGGTCTGTCTGAATTATCTAAAATGTCATTGGACCATTCTGCAGGTGGATCCATTCACCTAAAGAAAATGCCTACAGAAGCTCAAGAACTCATTGACATGGTTGCTAATAACCAGTTCATGTACACTTCTGAGAGGAATCCTGTAAGTAATGGGACACCTCAAAGGAAGGGAGTTCTTGAAATTGATACTCTGAATGCCATATTGGCTCAGAACAAAATATTGACTCAACAAGTCAATATGATCTCTCAGAGTCTGAATGGATTGAAGGAATCATCCAACAGTACTAAAGAGGCATCTTCTGAAGAAGAAGCTTATGATCCTGAGAACCCTGCAATAGTAGAGGTGAATTACATGGGTGAACCCTATGGAAACACCTATAATCCCTCATGGAAAAATTATCCAAATTTCTCATGAAAGGATTAACAAAAGCCTCAACAAGGCTTTAATAATGGTGGAAGAAACAGGTTTAGCAATAGCAAACCTTTTCCATTATCCACTCAGCAACAGATAGAGAATTCTGAGCAGATCCCATCTAGCTTAGCAAATATAGTCTCTGATCTATCTAAGGCCACTGTGAGTTTTATGAATAAAACAAGGTCCTCCATTAGGAATTTGGAGGCACAAGTGAGCCAGCTGAGTAAAAGAGTCACTGAAACTCCTCCTAGTACTCTCCCAAGTAATACAGAAGAAAATCCAAAGAGAGAGTGCAAGGCCATTGATTTGACCATCATGGCCGAACCTACAAGGGAGGAGGAGGATGTGAATCCTAGTGAGGAAGACCTCCTGGACGTTCAGTGACCAATAAGGAGTATCCCTTTGAGGAACCAAAGGAATCTGAGGCTCATCTAGAGACCATAGAGATTCCATTGAACCTCCTTCTGCCCTTCATGAGCTCTGATGTGTATTCTTCCTCTGAAGAGGATGAAGACATTACTGAAGAGCAAGTTGCTAAATACCTTGGTGCAATCATAAAGCTAAATGCCAAGCTATTTGGTAATGAGACTTGGGAAGATGAACCTCCCTTGCTCACCAATGAACTAAATGCATTGGATAGGCAGAAATTGCCTCAAAAGAAACAGGATCCTGGAAAATTCTTAATACCATGTACCATAGGCACTATAACCTTTGAGAAGGCTCTGTGTGACCTGGGGTCAGGAATAAACTTAATGCCACTCTCTGTAATGGAGAAACTTGGGATCTTTGAGGTGCAAGCTGCCAGAATCTCATTAGAGATGGCAGACAACTCAAGAAAATAGGCTTATGGACAAGTAGAGGACGTGTTAGTAAAGGTTGAAGGCCTTTACATCCCTGCTGATTTCATAATCCTAGACACTGGAAAGGATGAGGATGAATCCATCATCCTTGGAAGACCCTTCCTAGCCATAGCAAGAGCTGTGATTGATGTGGATAGAGGAGAGTTGGTCCTTCAACTGAATGAGGACAACCTTGTGTTTAAAATTCAAGGATCTCCTTCTGTAACCATGGAGAGGAAGCATGAAAAGCTTCTCCCACTGCAGAGTCAACCAGAGTCCCCACAGTTAAACTCTAAGTTTGGTGTTGGGAAGCCACAACCAAACTCTAAGTTTGGTGTTGAATCCCCACATTCAAACTCTAAGTTTGGTGTTGGGAGGTCCCAACAATGCTCTGCACATCTGTGAGGCTCCATGAGAGCTCACTGTCAAGCTATTGACATTAAAGAAGCGCTTGTTGGGAGGCAACCTAATGTTATCTAATTATATTTATTTATTTTCTCTTGTTATTTTATGTTTTCTTTAGGTTGATGATCATGTGGAGTCACAAAAACTACTGAAAAATCAAAAACAGAATGAAAAATAGCATTGAAAATAGCACACCCTGGAGGAGAGCAGTCTGGCATTTAAACGCCAGAAACAAGCACCAAGCTGGCGTTTAACGCTAGAAACAAGCATCTGCCTGGCGTTAAATGCCAGAAACAGGCTATATTTGGGCGTTTAACGCTAGAAACAAGCAGCAGTCTAGCATTAAACGCCAGGATTGCACAGCAAGGGCGTTTTACACGCCTAATTGGAGCAGGGATGTTAAGTCCTTGACCCCACAGGATCCCTACCTTTTCTTCTCTCCTCTTCACACCTTTTCATAACCCTCTTCCCAAAATACCCTTCACCAATCACCTCAATCACTCTTTCCCATCACCCCCTCACCACTCACATCCATCTTCTCTTCCCCATAAACCCCACCCACCTCTAAAATTCAAATTCTTTTCCCTCCCAAACCCAACCCTAATGGCCAAACCCTAAACCTTCCCCCACTCCTATATAAACCCCTCATTCCTTCTTCATTTTCACACAACACAATCCTTTCTTCTTACCCTTGGCCGAATACACACCTCTCTTCCTCTCCTCCATTTTCTTCCTCTTCTCCTTCTTTCTTTCTTCTTTTGCTCGGGAACGAGCAAACATTTTAAGTTTGGTGTGGTAAAAGCATAGCTTTTTGTTTTTCCATAACCATTTATGGCACCTAAGGCCAGAGAAACCTCTAGAAAGAGGAAAGGGGAGGCAATAGCTTCCACCTCTGAGTCATAGGAGATGGAAAGATTCATCTCAAAGGTCCATCAAGACCACTTCTATGAAGTTATGGCCAAGAAGAAAGTGATCCCTGAGGTTCCTTTCAAGCTCAAAAAGAATGAGTATCCGGAGATCGACATGAGATCTGAAGAAGAGGTTGGAAAGTTCTCACCAACCTCATTCAACAAGTCGGGATCTTAATGGTCCAAGAGTTCTATGTAAACGCATGGATCACTAGGAACCATGATCAAAGTGTGAACCCGAATCCAAAGCATTAGCTCACCATGGTTCGGGGAAAATACTTAGATTTCAGTCTGGAAAATGTAAGGCTGGCGTTCAACTTGCCAATGATGGAAGAGAACGCACGCCCCTACACAAGAAGGGTCAACTTTGATCAAAGGTTGGACCAAGTCCTCATAGACATATGTGAAGAAGGAGCTCAATGGAAAATTGACTCAAGAGGCAAACTGGTTCAATTAAGAAGGCATGACCTCAAACCAGTGGCTAGGGGATGGCTAGAGTTCATTCAACGCTCAATCATTCCTACTAGTAACCAGTCTGAAGTTACTATAGACCGGGCCATCATGATCCATAGTATCATGATTGGAGAGGAGGTGGAAGTTCATGAGATTATACCTCAAGAACTTTACAAGGTGGCTGAAAAGTCCTCCACTTGGGCAAGGTTAGCCTTTCCTCACCTCATATGCCACCTCTGCAATTTGGCTAGAATTGACATAGAGGGAGACATCCTCATTGAAGAGGACAAGTCCATCACTAAGAAAAGGATGGAGCAAATAAGAGATCATGGACCTCAACATGAGCATGAGGAAATTCCTCACCATGAAATTCCTGAGATGCCTCAAGGGATGCATTTTCCTCCACAAAACTATTGGGAGAAAATCAACACTTCCCTAGGAGAATTAAGCTCCAACATGGGACAACTAAGTATGGAGCACCAAGAGCATTCCATCATCCTCCATGAGATTAGAGAAGATCAAAGAGCTATAAGGGAGGAGCAACAAAGACAAGGAAGAGACATAGAGGAGCTCAAAAGCACCATTGGTTCTTTAAGAAGAGGAAGACGCCACCCTCACTAAGGTGGACTCATTCCTTAATCTCCTTGTCTATTTATTTTACTGTTTTTCGATTTTTGAGCTTTATGTTTTATTTATGTTTGTGTCTTTACTAGATGATCACTAGTGTCTAAGTGTCTATGCCTTAAAGTTATGAATGTCCTATGAATCTATCACCTCTCTTAAATGAAAAACTGTTCTAAAAACAAAAGAACAAGAAGTACATGGTTTCGAATTCATCCTTGAAACGAGTTTAATTATTTTGATGTGGTGACAATACTTTTTGTTTTCTGAATGAATGCTTGAACAGTGCATATGTCTTTTGATATTGTGGTTTATGAATGTTAAATATGTTGGCTCTTGAAGAATAAGAAAAAAGGAGACATGTTATTTGATAATCTGAAAAATCATAAAAATGATTCTTGAAGCAAGAAAAACCAGTGAATACAAAAGCTTACGAAGAAAAAAAAAAGAAAAAAATAGCGAAAAAAAAAAGAGAAAGAAAAAGAAAAAGCAAGAAGAAAAAGCCAATAGCCCTTAAAACCAAAAGGCAAGGGTAAATAAAAAGGATCCAAGGCTTTGAGCATCAGTGGATAGGAGGACCTAAAAGAATAAAATCCTAGCCTAAGCGGCTAAACCAAGCTGTCCCTAACCATGTGCTTGTGGCGTGAAGGTGTCAAGTGAAAGCTTGAGACTTAGCAGTTAAAGTCAAGGTCCAAAGCAAAAAAAAAAAAAAGAGTGTGCTTAAGAACCCTGGACACCTCTAATTGGGGACTTTAGCAAAGCTGAGTCACAATCTGAAAAGGTTCACCCAGTTATGTGTCTGTGGCATTTATGTATCCGGTGGTAATACTGGAAAACAAAGTGCTTAGGGCCACGGCCAAGACTCATAAAGTAGTTGTGTTCAAGAATCAACATACTGAACTAGGAGAATCAATAACACTATCTGAATTCTAAGTTCCTATAGATGCCAATCATTCTAAACTTCAATGGATAAAGTGGGATGCCAAAACTATTCAAGAGGCAAAAAGCTACAAGTCCCGCTCATCTGATTGGAGCTAAATTTCATTGATATTTTAGAATTTATAGTATATTCTCTTCTTTTTATCCTATTTGATTTTCAGTTGCTTGGGGACAAGCAACAATTTAAGTTTGGTGTTGTGATGAGCGGATAATTTATATGCTTTTTTGCATAGTTTTTACATAGTTTTTAGTATGATTTAGTTAGTTTTCAGTATATTTTTATTAGTTTTTAAATAAAAATCACATTTCTGGACTTTACTATGAGTTTGTGTGTTTTTCTATGATTTCGGGTAATTTCTGGCTGAAATTGAGGGACTTGAGCAAAAATCAGATTCAGAGGTTGAAGAAGGACTGCAGATGCTGTTGGATTCTGACCTCCTTGCACTCAAAGTAGATTTTCTGGAGCTACATAACTCCAAATGGCGCGCTCTCAATTGCGTTGGAAAGTAGACATCCAGTGCTTTCCAGAAATATATAATAGTCCATACTTTGCCCGAGTTTAGATGACGCAAACTGGCATTCAACGCCAGTTCCATGTTGCATTCTGGAGTTAAACGCCAGAAACAGGTTGCAAAGTGGAGTTAAACGCCAGAAACAGGTTACAAACTGGCTTTCAACTCCAAGAGAAGCCTCTACACGTGTAAAGCTCAATGCTCAGCCCAAGCACATACCAAGTGGGCCCCAGAAATGGATTTTTGCATCATTTACTCATTTCTGTAAACCCTAGTAACTAGTTTAGTATAAATATGACTTTTTACTATTGTATTTATATCTTTGGATCATCTTTGATCATTTTTATGCTATCTTAGACCTTTATGGGGGCAGGCCATTCGGCCATGCCTGGACCTTGTTCTTATGAATTTTCAACGGTAGAGTTTCTACACACCATAGATTAAGGTGTGGAGCTCTGCTATTCCTCATGAATTAATACAAAGTACTATCATTTTTCTATTCAATTCAAGCTTATTCCGATTCTAAGATATTCATTTGCACTTCAATATGAATGTGATGATCGTGACAGTCATCATCATTCCCAACCTATGAACGCGTGCCTGACAACCACTTCCGTTCTACCTTAGATTGAATGAGTATCTCTGGGATTCCTTAATCAGAATCTTCGTGGTATAAGTTAGAATCTATGGACGGCCATTATTGAGATCCGGAAAGTCTAAACCTTGTCTGTGGTATTCCGAGTAGGATCTGGGAAGGGATGGCTGCGACGAGCTTCAAACTCGCGAGTGCTGGGTGTAGTGACAGATGCAAAAGGATCAATGGATCCTATTCCAGTATGATCGAGAACCGACAGATGATTAGCCATGCAGTGACAGCGCATTGGACCATTTTTACTGAGAGGACAGGATGTAGCCATTGATAACGGTGACGCCTAACATACAGCTTGCCATAGAAAGAAGTATGAATGATTGGATGAAGACAATAGGAAAGCAGAGGTTCAGGAGGAACAAGCATCTTCATACGCTTATCTGAAATTCTCACCAATGAATTACATAAGTATCTCTATCTTTAATTTATGTTTTATTTATCTTTTAATTATTAAATCTCCATAATCAATTGAATCCTCCTGACTGAGATTTACAAGGTGACCATAGCTTGCTTCAAGCTGACAATCTCTATGGGATCGACCCTTACTCACGTAAGGTTTATTACTTGGACGACCCAGTGTACTTGCTGGTTAGTTGTGCAAAGTTGTGACAAAAAACTAAGATTATGAACGTGCGTATTAAGTTTTTAGCGCCGTTACCAAGGAATGAACCGTCACAATTTCTGCGCACCTGGAGGTTGTGGTGGGAAGTGGTATTCATCTTTTGGTTGCAAATTTATACACATTGGAGGTGGTTCATCTTGGTAATAGCATGGAGGGGATGGCTCTTGAAAGTATTGATACTGGGATGGTGGTGGCTCTATATGTGGTTCCTATGGCTCATATGGTTGTTGTAATGGTGGATATGGATGAGGGTCATATGAAGGTGGTTGGTGAAAAGAGGCTTATGAGTGTGGTAGGTGGCTATGTTGAGGGTATGGCTCATAGGTGTATGGTGGTGGTTCTTGGAAGTCACAAGGGGACTCACCATAACCATTGGATTGATATGCATCATAGAATGGCTCTTCTTCATAGTGCATTGGTGGAGGTTGTTGCCATGAAGATTGATCATGTGCGTATGGCTCCTCCCACCTTTGGTTATCCCATCCTTGATGCATATCTTCATTGTAGCTCCCATTTCCTACAACATAGTTTGAACCAAACTCATAGCCAAAGTGAGAATTCATGGTGAAAAGAGAAAATAAAATTCAAAAGCTAATAGCAAAATAATGAAACAAAGTCCTAAACTAGCAAAGACTAGCAAAGAATCAACAAATCAAGCTATTCACAATATTTACATATATACAATAACCAATAACATAACACCATTGCGATTCCCCGGCAACGGCGCCATTTTGATGATTGGACTTTTGTGTGGTTTAGAATTCACAATAAATTCTCGTTGCAAGTATATTTTCTAAACCAACAATAATCCTTTCATACAAAAATTTGTTTGTCACAAGTACAAACCCCTAAATTTATAAACCGAAGTATTGAACCTCGGGTCGTTCTCCCTAGGAATTACAATAAAGTGCCTTGTTATTGGTTATGAGGTATGTTTTGGGGTTTTTGATAAGGGACATGAAAGATAAATGACAATGAAAATAAACTAACAACTAAAAAGGTCTTGGCAAAGGTTGGTGGTCAAGGATCTCTATCCTAATCACTAACCACAACATGAGAATTGGCAAGGATCAACCCCACTAAGTCATCCTCTAACTAATAAAGGAAAGTCAAGTGAGCTATGTCAATCCAAGACCATAAGTCCTAGTTCTCCACCAAATCAATTAGTGAGATCTAGCGTTAATTGCTCCCAATCATCAATCACTTGGACATTAATAACTCAAGAGTTCCTAAGTTACCTTCCCAAGCCAAGAACATAAAATTCTACTCTAAAATCCAACCAAGCATTTTATCAAACCCTTGGAAGGCACAAAAGAAAAGCATATTAAAAAGTGCAAGGAAAGTAAATCTACACTACTCAATTGCAAGAAATTAAACAACAACAAATCAAATGAACAATAAAGGAACATGAAAACATAAGTTGCATTGAAATGAAAATAGAAGAAACAAAAGTGCATGAACATAAAAGTAGAGAATCACAAGAATGAAATACAAAATTAGAGAGAGGAGAAGAAGAGGAACTAGAAATTGTAAAAGGAAAAGTAAATCAAAGCATGAATTAAACATAGATCTAAGAATTCCTAATCTAGATCTAACCTAATTCTAATTCTAGAGAGAAGTGAGAGCTTCTCTCTCTAAAACTAACTTTCCCTCCAAAAATTAAACTAAACTAAACTAATGTGTGAAAGTATCTAAAAGTATGTTGATTCTCCTTCAATCCTTGGCTTAAATAGTATCAGAAATGAGTTGGATTGGGCCCACAAGGCTTTAGAATTCACTGGCCACGTATTGCTTTATGTGGATCATATGGCAGCAACGATGCGTGCCCGTACAGTGCACATACGCATCACCATACGTATAGCAACTATGGCAAATCTTATATCGTTTCGAAGCCCCGGATGTTAGCTTTCCAACGCAACTAGAACCGCATCATTTGGACCTCTGTAGCTCAAGTTATGGCCGATTAAGTGCAAAGAGGTCGGCTTGACAGCTTTTGCGATTCCTTCATTTCCTCATGAGTTCTCCATTTTTACATGTTTTTCCTTCATTCCATTGATCTCATCTTTGCCTCCTAAATCTGAAATCACTTAACAAACATATCAAGGCATCTAATGGAATCAAGGTGAATTAGATTTAGCTATTTTAAGACCTAAAAACATGTTTTCACCCTTAAACACAATTAAAGGAGAAGTTATAAAACCATGCTATTTCGTTGGATAAATGTGGGTTAAAAGGTTATAAAATCCTCTAAATTCAACACAAGATAAACCCTCCAAATGGGGTTTATCAAGGACGATATCCCCAAGACTGCGTTTAGGACGCGCTATGGACACTACGAGTTTGCGGTAATGTCCTTTGGGTTAACGAATGCACCTGCTGTTTTTCATGGAATACATGAACAGAGTCTTTCGTCCTTTTTTGGACAAATTCGTTGTGGTTTTCATAGACGACATCTTAGTTTATTCTAAGACGGTGAAAGAGCATGAAGAGCACTTGAGGATTGTGCTGCAAATCCTAAAGGAGCGAAAGTTGTATGCTAAGTTGTCGAAGTGTGAGTTTTGGAAGGAAGAAGTGAAGTTCTTAGGTCATGTGGTGAGCAAAGGAGGAATAATATTTTCCGCTTTAAGGCTTGTAATGTGCTAAAATTATGAACAAGTGGGTTAAGCGTAGGCTCAAAGTTGCTAACAATGGATGTTAAAAGGTATGGCTATTTGGGTAAGTGAGCTAAATGAAATAATGGCCTCAATCATATAAATACATGAATACACAAAATAATGGACATAAAGAATCAAACAAATCAAAGATCACAATCATAGAAAGAGAATAATGTACACAAGAAGGAAAAATAAGTGGTTATAAGATGTAACCACACCATTAGGCTCAAATCTCACAAGCTTGTGTTCTTAGCTCAAAAATCATGTTCTAAAATAAATTCTTTCAAGCAAGTTCAATAAAAAGTTTTCAAATTGGTAGGTTGCCCTAAGAACAATTTCTTGGAAAAGAAATCATCACCCTAACCAAGTAGTCCTAATAGGAAAGAAGTGGTAAAAATATGTACAAATTGTAACTAACATGCAACCTATCATGCAATGCAACAACTATCTAACTTTGGTGTTGAAAAAGAAATTGTTACCCATGGAGATCGGTCGAACGACCTCCCCACACTTGAAGATTGCACCATCCTCGGTGCATACAAAGAAGAGCAAGGTGGATGGGTTGCTACAATTGATGAGCTTCTCCGAAAGGTTGTGCGGATGACTTGTTCGTTGCCCCATCTCGAAGCTTTTCCTTTTCCTCCTTTCTTGGTGGCCATCCTAAAGGAAGAAAAAAAGAAAGAAAATCAAGCCTATAACAAAGATATCAAGGCAAAGAGAACATAGGCGGGGGCTAATGCCAAATAAGGGTAAGGTTCTCACTACATGGTAGCTACAACATGTGAGTGAGAAAACAATATAGGCAAAGGGCATATGAACTAACACTTGATGCAAGAGTAAAATCAAAGCATGAATTACATATTGAGCATCAAGTTCAAATAAGAAAAAGTGGGTCATGAAAAATAATATTAAGTCATATGAATGCACAAAGACACAAGAGTCTTACAAGATTAAGCATTGATTTAAAAGTTTCATCACCCAACAATATGAAACAAGTCAAGAGGCACCAAAATAATGCAAGAAATTCTCAACGATTGAATAGGAAAATTCAATACCATTATAAAAATAAGAAACTAAAAAAAAAAAAAGAAAAATTACAACAAGCTATAAAATCAAAATTAAAATGCAATGAATGAAAGTAAGCAAATGCAATAAAAGAAAATGGAAGAAAAGAGAAAAAAATTTGTTTTTTTGTAGTATTTAATTTATTTATTTATTTTTATTTATTATTTTTTTATTAAAAATATTTTTTTTCAAGAGAGGAAAAAGAAACGTAGAAAAAAAGAAGAAGAAAAGAAGAAAGGAGAAAGGAGAAAGGAGAAAGGAGAAAGGAGAAAAACAGGGTGCAAATCCACGCGTACGCACGCATGGCGCGCGCGCGTCGATTTTTTTTTTTTTTTTGGAGAGTGACGCGTACGCATCATGTACGCATACGCGTCAGTGGTTTTGTGCCAAAGGCACAAGGCGCACGCAGCGTTTGCACAACTCTTGGGTTTTTGGCTTGGGGTGGAATTTCTCAATCCACGCGTACACGTACATGGCGCGTGCGCGCGGATTTGCAAAAATGCTTGATGCACGACGTATTTCACGTGTCACAGCTCCGCAAGTACATGTCGGATGTGGCTCATGTGTTGGAGCCTGAGTCATTTGAGTTGAGGGACAACTTAACCTTTCAAGTAACGCCAGTGAGAATCGATGACACTAGTGTGAAGAAGCTGCGAGAAAAGGAAGTCTCGTTGGTCAAAGTTGCTTGGGAGCGAGCAGGAGTTGAAGAGCACACTTGAGAATTGGAGTCCGAGATTCAAAAGGATTATCCCGAGCTTTTCTCAGGTAATTCAAATTTTGAGGGCAAAATTTCTTATTTAGTGGGGAGAATGTAAGAAACGCAACTAATCAACAGGTTAATTAAGTGATTATATTGCCCGAATTAGATTCCGAAAAGTTAGAGTGAGAATTTGAGGATTTAAAGGTGATTTTTCGACTCAGTAGGTCTTTCTAAGTCAGAAAATGTGTTTTCTGCGAAAAATCGTGAAAAACCATGAACCGGCAATTGAACCGGTTGAACCGGTTCGAGTCTACCCGATACCGCACGAGAAAAAGTGAAAACCGTCAAAAACCTTAGAAAAACATTAGAAATGGAAAACCGAGCGTTAATTTTAAAGGTTTCGCCCAAAGTTGGGCCAAACAGGTTAAAAATTCTAACGAGTTGGACCGGGCCCAAGTTGGGCCCAAGCCCAACATATATAAGGTTCATTTAATGAACCATCACCTCATAAACACACACACTTCAGATTTGAAAGAGGGAAGGAGAGGAAGAAGAGAACACTATTCACACCTCTCTTCTCTTTGTGATATCTCGAGCTACGGTGCTCTGATTTGCGTGCCGTCAGCGGTTACGCATTTCTTGTGAAGAGCTCTACAAGATCCATATAAGAAACTGGTAATTAAAGCTCGAAATCCCTACAGTTTTTCTCTTCAAAATTTCGGTTCTTAGGGCTTTGGGATTAAGTGAGTTTTTCTGATTTTGGATGTTTAGGTTTGCTCTAATCCCTGCTTAGCCTTGGATTTTTGCTATCAAATCTGTTGGAAAAGATAAGAGCCATTAAACCCTTGTGAAATTTCAAGTTTGATAAACCCTAGGTTGAATTATGTGTGTTATAGCTTGAAGTCGTGAGTAATTGAACTTGTTGGAGCTTATTGGTGATTGTTAGTGGCTTAGATTCGTTGGAAAAGCCTAGCTTGTGCTCAACTTTGATTTAAGGGCATATTGAGAATCGGCCAAGGTATGGTTTTGGTTTTCTCTATGTAGTATATAATATTCATGACACTTAGGCTAGTGACCTATAGGATAGGTTTGGATTTATGTGGTTAGTCGATGTGGTATATTGAAATGATATTGATGTGTTGAGAATTAATAAGATTGAGATATGATGCTTGATGACTTTGAATGATTGTATATTGTTGGATATGGATTTAAAGCATGAATGAGGTTGATTATGTGAATTGATAAAGATGAGGTAATGATTGGCGAATGTATTGGTGAAGGATTGATTTAGAGTCATATATTTGATGTTGATAATTGAGAATGGTGATTGGTAACCCTAGAAGTAAAATTGTGTTGTAAATGGGGGTTTGGTATTGATCTAGTTGGATATGGCTTGATAAATTGCTAAATTTGAGTATATGTGAAATTTGGGTAAAAAGGAAATTTTGGTGAACTGAGCTTGATCATAACTCTTGCCTCGGTTTTCAAACTTTAATGTAACTTATCTAGAATTAAAGATCTTTGAAAATCCTTTTAATTGATATAAAGTTTGTGAAAATTGGAATTTCGTAGAAGAAGTTATGATCATTCAAAATTGGTGTTGAAAATCTGAAATTTTGCTAAGTTGCAGAATTTTATGATTTCTGATGTGTGCGCATGCACAACCCTGCGAAAATTTTGATCTGTGCAGACGCACACACCTGTGCGCACGCACAAGCAGGTAAGTGCCTACTGGTTGCAGCACTAGCACAGCTGGTGTGCGCACACATCAATGGAGAATTGCAACATGTGCGAACGCACACACTCCTGTTCGCACGCACAAGTCCGCAAGGGGAGTCTGTTGGGGGGCGCTAGCACACCCTGTGCAAGTGAACAGACCTTATGGGTTTCAGTATCTATGCGTACGCACACACCCCTCTGCACACGCACACATTTAAAATCTCCTGGACGTGCGCACGCACACATCCCTATGCGGCCGCACACTCCCTGTTTCTCAAAATTTTCTTTGTTTTCAATTATTCCACCTTCCCAACAAGGTTGTAAGCCTCTCTAACACCATTTTTAGACTCTTGGGCCTAGTTTTGGAAAGTTAAAACATGGGAAAGAATTTAATGGATCTAGGTGATATTATTTGGAAAACTTTAGAAAATGGAGGCCTAGGTTTCTGGCGTGCTGAGGATGGTTCGACGTTAGGTGATGGATGATTGATATATGAGATGACGAATGATGAACTGTTGATAATTGGAAAATGAGATATGAATGGATAGTGGTTGAGATGAGTCGAGGACTCTAAATGAGATGATGGATCCATGTATACTGAAAATGTTTTCTGAAAACCACTGAAATAATATTTTTATTGAGATTCTGAGATGCTATGCACCCGGCAGGGACGGTGGTTGGATCCCGCCTATCGAGGTAGCGGCGACGGCGTAAGGGCGGTGGTTTGTCTCGCTTACGTTGAGATGTGAGGTCTGTGGCAAGAGTATCCTGCTCGCATCCCTTCGGATCTATAGAGCGTGCAGGCGCCGGTACCTGGACAGTGATCCGAGCACTATATCTCGGGGGTTCCCATATGAGGATTCCGAAGGGCGACGTCTCCATGGAGATGTGTTGGGTTGGCAGTTGAACCGACAATGTGATATCATAGCCAGCAGGACAGGCATTCATCATGTGCATTTTCTACCTGTTTATTTGCTTTGCCGACTTGTAATTGTATGCCTAATTGAATAACATGCCTATTTGCTTACTTGATCTACTTGCCTTATATGATTTTACTTGTGAATTACTTGCATTGCTATTAATTGTGCTTTCTACTGGGATTGAGGAGGTTCGAAAGGCGGCGGTGATGGAATCACATGGAGGATAGGTTGGTGAAGGCTGTGGGACAGCAGTGTTTAGTTAGAGTAGAAATCCCCTAAGATAGATTCCCCACTTCATTTATATTAAGGATTATATATTATGCTTATCTATTTTAGTATGCCTTAAGTTTGAATCTTGTGATGGATATGGAGCTAGGATTGCTTTTGGCGTCCCGAGGTCTTATATCCTACATCACTGGGCACTGTTACCATACTGAAAACCTCCGGTTCTCGTACCATATTTCTGTTGTGTTTTTCAGATGCAGGCCGCAACCCACCTCGATGAGTTGTTTGGTTGGTGACAGAAGCGGAGGATTCGGATATCTTTTTGAGTCTTTTGGCTTATTTTGTATATGTCTCTCACTTTTGTATTTTGTTTTGCCTAGAGGCTTGTATTTGAGAGAACAAAATTGTATAAGCTGGTTGTACTGTCTGGTTCTGTATATCTGTATATGGCTAGCCGGCTTAAACTCCGCGAGCCGTGGCTAGATTCTTATGATATTACACTACTATATTTTGATATTTCTTATGTGTATCTTATTCTTTAGGTTAGTATCTTTGTTAGTACGTTTTGCGCTTTTGAAATCCTGTTTTTGAGCTATATCTTTCATCAGGCTTCTAGATTATACTATTCTTTCTATATATGTATTATGTATGACCTTAGAACTGTCGTAATATCTGATTTACCTTTGCTTTACGACACGAGGTAAAGCTTAGGCTAATTAGGGTGTTACACAAGGTTCCTGTTCATGCATCTAAAATGGACATCACCAAACAGAGCCATAAAAATCAATGGCACCAGACATCCAAAGAAGTTGTCTCTTGCCAAAATTTCATTTCATATTACAACATATGCAAACAACAAATCTGTAGGTGATATGGAAACTCTATAATGGTTATTGAACATGTATGCTCTCATGAACACTAATCAACTAATCAACTAATCAATGCCATCACTGCCGCAGGTGCTACTCCACACTGCACCATGGCTCCAATCTAGCAGCTTGCACTCAAAATTCTCAGTCTGCATAATAGTTATATGTATGATCAATAATACTAGCTGCTAGTACCATCCACAATGAAAAAAGTTTAGGAGTCAACAATTTTAATTCATATTAGCTGACACTTTTAGTCAACAGTTTAATGCCTTTAGTTTAATAGTCTAATACAATATTTTTAACCAACATTTTTAAATATTACTGACTAATTGTTCAATAATGTTTTATACATATTAGTTATATACTAGGAACTTAATTCTTACATACATATATAAAACACAATAAAGAGTTTCCAGTAATTGTTTTTGTGAGGGTGTCTATTTAGTGATTCCAATGCAATATATATAATGAAAAATAATTTTTTGAGCCACAACAATAACCACTATTTCATTACATAGGATAGTAGCATTAGTGTAAGATGTTGAAGACTCAAATTTCAACTACTCTTGACGTTAACTACTTGATTCAGCAGAATAATTTAGAAGTAGGAGAATGTGTATATATATAGTATACCTCATAAAGCTGGACAGTAGTTATGTCTCTAATTCCCTGTTGATACCAAATCACAAATGCCAAGTAATTAGGGTTGCTGCTACTCTCATCTATCTTGAATGTTATGTTCTCGTGTGGATAATTGCATGCAACCCTGCACACACAGATACAGAAAACTATAAATACTTCAATCTTAGCTTGCGTGTGTGCATCTATAAGGATCTAATTAAGCAAAAATGTTAATTATTAAGGTTTAGCACCCAACAACTAATCAATTATCAATGCTTCAACAATTAATCATGCTTCAAGAAATTAATAGCAAGGTTTAGAATTTAGAACCAATAATTAATCAATGCTTCAACAATTAATCATGCTTCAAGCAATCAGCTTTAATAATTAATCATTTAATCATGCTTCAAGCAATCAGCTTCAACAATTAATCATGCTTCAAGCAATCAACAGCTAGGTTTAGACTTTAGAACCAACAATTAATCAATGCTTCAACAATTAATCATGCTTCAAGCAATCAACAGTAAGGTTTAAAACCAATAATAAATGAATACTTCAACAATTATTATTACAAAAAACAAAATTTATACCTAGGGTTAGTGGAAGAGAGGGAAGAGTGCAGAGCTAGCGGCGACAAGGACAATGGCTGGGGTGGAAGGGTCGAACAGAGCTGGCGCCGGCAAGAAGACTGCATGACAGCAACTGGTGCTGGCAGTGGCTGCGATTTTGACGGCTGAAAGGAAAGCTGGCTGCGCGAACGAAAAGCTGGCTGAAAGAAACTTGCGACGGTGAGTGACTTCCAAGGACCTTGCGACGGTGGCGGTGGCTGAATGGAGGTTGTGACGGAAGCTCGCGGTGGAGACTGGACGTGGTGAAAGCGAGAGGTGAGAATGGAGGGCTGGAGGGGAGCCTCGAGAGTGGCTCTGTGCAGTGTGGGTGTCTGCGTGAAAGAGTCCTAGGGTTCCCCTTTTAAGGGCCAAGTCAAAACGCGTACGTTTTTTGGCAAAATTTAAAAACTGGCCGGTTACCGGCCAGTTCGGCGGTCCAACTACGGTTTTTAGATTTGACGGTTTTGCCTTCTATCCGAACCGTGTTTGCTAACGGTTCGACCGGTTCGACTGGCCAATTCGAACCGGTTTTCAGAACATTGTTGTGGTTTGAAGCAAGCTATGGTTATCTTGCAGGTCTTAGTTAGGTGGATCAGAAAGATTTGATTTAACTTTGTATAAGTACTTGTTATATTGGAAGGTAAACATGGATAGGAATAGAGTTGAGGATTGGAGTTGCTTTGCCTTTCTGAATTAACTCCGGTATTACTGCTCTCTTTGCTTGTGAGTGATTTCTTCAATTGCATGCTGTATGTGATTGACACTGGTTTGAGCAGCTGCCAATGCTCCTCCAGATCTGAATCCCAGGTTTAGTGCGGATCCATTCTGATTGAGGGTGAAGCTCGTACAGTTCATTCTCCTTAATGATCCTACTCAAAACGCCACAGACAAGGTCAGATCTTCCGGATCAGAGAATGTTGCACCTTGGGTTCTAGCCTCTACCACAAAGACCCTAATCTCCCTAAAAATCGACTGAACTGATGTCTCAAAAAGTCCCCAACGAAGTCGTGGATTAGCCATCTGAGATGTATAAACATAGCTGTTGGCTCGTCATTATCCGATGAAAGACGCATTCTGAACCCAAGTAGACGCAGGTGTTTATCAGGCACGTTCGTCTTAATGTGATGAATAGAGCTAATTTTTCAGATCATCCTATTCACCATGATGAAGATCGAATATACATCTTAGAATTAATCAAACACGGATCGAAGAGAAACAGTAATACTTTTATTAATTCATAGGACTCAGCAGGGCTCCTCCCCTCAACCTAGGAGGTTTAGAAACTCATACTGATAAGAAAATACAATAGAATAAATGAAAATATGCTGAATGGTGATCCAAAGGTGTCAGAATTACATAAATAAAATCCCTTAAATACTAAACAAATGACTAGTAAGGGTAAAATAGTCTTTTTAGTGCTAAAATCCACGTCTGGGGCCCATTGGTAAGTGTTTGGGCTGAGTTTTGATGAGATACACGTGCTATAAGGTCTCTGAGGTGTGGAACGCCAGCTAGTGGGTCCTCTTTGGGCGTTTGTACATTGGTCTCTGCTCTTTGGGCACTGGATGCCTGGAAGGGGGCAGGAAGCTGGCATTGGACGCCAGTTTTGAGCCTTCTAATCCGAAGCAAAGTATAGACTATTATATATTGCTGGAAAGCTCTGAAAGTCAGATTTTCATAGCCGTTGAGAGTGCTTTATTTGGACTTTTGTAACTCCAGAAAATCTCTTCCGAGTGTAGGCAGGTCAGATCCAGACAGCATCTGCAGTGCTTTCTCTGTCTCTAAATCAACCTTTTGCTCCATCTCCTCAATTTCAGCCAGAAAATACTTGAAATTGTCCAAAAATACAAAAACTCATAGTAGAATCCAAAAATATGAATTTAACATTAAAACCTATAAAAACTTAATAAAAACTAAATAAAAACTACTAAAAACTATATGAAAGTGATGCCAAAAAGCATATAAAATATCCGCTCATCAGTTGTATGTATTGACATCAACTCCATGTGTTACTGACTCTGGGAAGAAAAATTTAATACTTTATTTAGTAGGTGTAATTTAATGTTATTGTTTGTTTAAAGTTGTTCAAATTAGTTTCTGTCAACAAAAAATATATATGTTTTCCAAAGTCATACTTAGACTATTAGAAAAATAGCATTATGTGTTATCTGTGTTGGTGTGAAATGAAATGGAGCTGTGGAAAGGAGTTGATACTAAGTAGATTGTATCAACTGACGATGCAATTAGAAGCTAGCCTCTCGAACTTAGGCCTCCAAAAGAGGTTTCAACAATGTTAGGAATTTCACTTCCATTTGAGGTAAGCATTTGAAAGCTTGTTTGCACTAAAAAGGAATATAGACCATTTATTATGTTCTCCTATATTATTATTATGCTAACATATTTACATGAGAATAGATAAGGATTCTTGAAATTTTATTAATAAAAATGAAAGCAGATTACTACCTTTGGGTGGCAGCAGAGATGTATTGGTGCAAGATGGGATGAATTTAATTGGGTGATGTCATTTGAAGATGCAATCAAAATGTGACGTCCTGGAGTTACACTTTTTGGAGGCTTTTAAGCATGGGTGTCGAACTAAGTTAGAGCTAAAATAAGGTGCATGTTTTTTTGTTTCCCGGACAATAATGCATGTATTAAATCAAAATTTGAATGCTATCTTTCTAAAAAAAATAATAAGTTGCATGGAATTCGTCACAATTGATACCTTCAACTATATTCCTGTTGATGACCGAATTGGAAGCTGAGTGTTTGTCCCCTACAATGGCTGATTCATTAGTTAAAACTTCATTGATATTACTAATAATCTCTGGATTTTCGAATTACCTTCTGAAGTTACACTTCAAGATGGGATTGTTAGATTCATTCACAGGAGTTGGCCCCCTAATTTGATTGTTGGAGTTTGAAACAATATTTTTCAGAATCACTAATAATAATAATAATAATAATAATAATAATAATAATAATAATAATAATAAGTTTACACGGTAGGAACTCATTTCAAGTAGATAAACTATTCATTTTATTGTGCATCAAAGTTCTTTTTAAATCATAAACCATTTATTTAACATACCTTGCACCATGCGTATTGGTAACTCTTTCAAAGGTGTTTTGTTCTGAGATTGCTAAAGTGAAGAATAATTAGCTTGATCATTTGTGGATACATTTTTCTGTTGTGAGATGAGATGCCCTGCTGCTCTACAAAGCATGATAAAAGAGAAGAAAATGTGTATAAATGTTGAAAGACAATAGACAGGTAGCATGGAGAAAACTGCTCATCCAATGTAAGCATATATGTTAGAAGCACCTTTGTGATTGGAATGAATTAGCTTCCTTTTTTTTCTAGCTAGCTTCACCAATTTGTTGTGCCTTGCTTGTTTTGCATTCTAAAGATCATGGTTTGAGTGGTTCATCCTAGAGTTGCAATCCTGAAGCTTTGATTTTTGTGGTTCCAATGGATTCCAAAAACTTTCTAATGCTTCATGTTTATTCAGGTTGATTGAAATTTTTTTTATTTTCCTTATGAATTGCATTGCAACTGGAAACACAAGAATCTGCTCTAGCTAAAGCTGTTAAGTCAGACCATAGATATGATGCCTTGATAAGCATGCAACTTAGTTGGTTTTAATGGAAATTTTTTGGAAATCCTTGAATTGATAATGACATTTGTACTTAGTAAGAGGCAACTCGCAGTTTCTACTACTAAAAAAAAGTGGCGGGAGTACTATTGAGCTATTTTTTAAGAAAAAAATTTGTCCATTCTTTTAAGGCAGCCTTAGATTTATCAAATTTAGTGAAAACTTACTATTAGATTGCCTTTAAGTATATAAATATAATTAGGAATAAAACTCTACATCCAAACAAAATCCTTATTGAAGTCTATCTAAGTTGTTGTAACAACTTTTCAAATCACGCGCTCCTTCTCCTTCTCCTTCTCCGTTTCTTTTTCCTTCTCCTTCTCCTCCTCCTCGTATTTCTTCTTCTTCTTCCAAATTCGCGCAAGTTCTTCTTCTTCCCTTCTTCTTCTCCTCCTTCTTCTTCTCCTCCTCTTTCTTCTTCTTCTTCCAACGAAGCACACGCAGACTTCTTCTTCCAAATTTGCACATGCAGGTTTTTCTTCTTTTCCTCTTCTTCTCCTCCTCTTTCTTCTCCTCCTCTTAGAGATTATCAATTCAATTTAATTCAATTCAGAATACCTGCGTCCATTCAATTCAAAACAATTTTATTCAATTCATAATGAACCAAACATGTTATTAAGCTGAAACAACTGTATAGTACTAAATGAACGGAACATTATCCATTATATAAAATCAAATTCAAAATAGCTTTCTGCATAATGAACCGAACACGTTATTAAGGTGAAACAATTGTATAGTACTAAATGAATGGAACATTATCCATTATATAAAATCAAATTCAAAACACCTGTGTCTACAATTTAGAGATTATCAATTCAAATCAATTCAGAACACCTGCGTCCATTCAATTCAATTCAATTCATAATGAATCGAACACGTTATTAAGGTGAAACAATTGTATAGTACTAAATGAACAAAACATTATTCATTATATAAAATCAAATTCAAAACAGCTTTCTGCATAATGAACCGAACATGTTATTAAGGTGAAAAAATTGTATAATACTAAATGAACAGAACATTATCCATTATATAAAATCAAATTCAAAACACATGTGTTTACAATTTAGATATTATCAATTCAATTCAATTCAAAACACCTGCGTCCATTCAATTCAATTCAATTCATAATGAATCGAACACGTTATTAAGGTGAAACAATTGTATAGTACTAAATGAACGGAACATCATTCATTATATAAAATCAAATTCAAAACAGCTTTCTGCATAATGACCCGAACATGTTATTAAGGTGAATCAATTGTATAGTACTAAATGAATGGAACATTATCCATTATATAAAATCAAATTCAAAATAGCTTTCTGCATAATGAACCGAATACGTTATTAAGGTGAAACAGCGGTATAGTACTAAATGAACGGAACATTATCCATTATATAAAATCAAATTCAAAACACCTGTGTCTACAATTTAGAGATTATCAATTCAATTCAATTCAATTCAATTTAGCAATTGCATTCCATTCAATTCAATTGGAAAAATAATTCATTAACAAAATATTGGTGTTATTGGTATGCGTGAAGAGGAGGAGGAGGATGAGGAGGTATGCGTGAATTTGAAAGAAGAAGAAGAAGAAGAGGTCGTATGCGTGTATTTGAAAGAAGAAGAAGAAACGCGGGGGAGAAGAAGAAGAAAAAGCGCGTGTAATGACGCTCTTTTAATGAGAGTGGTTTTTGTTGGTGTTGGACCTACTTGGATAAACTTAGATGAAAAAATACTTGGATGTGTAGCAATCCTATATAATTAGTTTCTTGCTAGATTTTTACACCTCAACAGTTTTGTTTTACTAAATATGCACACAGTTGGTGTTAATTTTTCATTGAATTTACTTTTACACATCTCACTTATGTCAAACTTGGGTAACATACTTAATCTTCTAATAATCACTAATTTTTAAAGTTCAAACTTTGATTTGGATTATAATCACCTTATGTTGAATGCTTAACACTTTCATAATTGAACTCACATTGAGGAAACACAATAAGCTAATCATATAAATTAAATGTGGCAAGGGAATCTTTGTAATAGAAGTAAAACGGGAGCAAACTATTCATTGCATGGAAATTATGATTATCTCTATTTTAGATAATTTAACATTTAGCATAAACAAACTTTTATATTTTACATTCTCCATATTCTTTGATACTCACTTTAGAGCTGATTGGACACGTGATGAGTTTGGATTTAACATTGCACTCTAATTTTTGGATTAAACTGGAAACAACGCTGGTATGTGAAGAATGATTCGCTTTACTTCGATTTCAGTTAGCCAGCTCCCATAATATATGTGTTGTCATTCATATGGATCCCATGAGCATCATGAAAGAATAATATCTTTCACAGGAACTCCTGTTTATCTTTCTTCTTTTGTTAAAATTAATCTCCTCATGAATAAATAGTAGGGGCTGTTCATATAGCTTAAAACTTTCTAGTTCATATAGAGGATTCCATCAAAAGCAATCTTCTTGTGTTTCATTTCAAGGCACCATATTAGTACGTTGTAGTGATCTTTGCTAGTTGGTTAGGACATGTAGCAAACCTTATCCTTGACCGTTACCAATTTATTGTAATCTGACTTTGCTTTGTTAGGAATTCGAATATGATGCCACTTGTAGCTATTCATGGAGAATATCAGGATAGATTCAGGATTATGAAGATTTAGACCACCAAAATTAATCCAAATGACTAACTCATTCAGTGAAACGTAGTCAGGCCCAACTTTGCTGATATCACCATTGGCAACTCTCTTTGATTTTCATTTTTGCACTTTGCTATTCCAGATTGTATACCAAATTTGTGTGTCATAAAATTTTTGCTTGAAGGCATGTACAACGCAATAGTGTGTCATGGATGGATAATATGCAAAGGCAAAGATTGAGACACATGTTGGTGCTTGAAAAAGACGCGTGGTTGAGGTAATTCACAGACATTGCAAGTTAGGATGTTCTAGATGAGTAGCATGTTCTTGCGGCCTCCATTAGTGAACGTTAGGCAAACATTCCCATGATAAGAACCCACAATGGTAAAATAATTACAGTTTTTTAACTGTGTTGGTAGCGACAATACCTTTGATGCACCTGTTAAAGTATTTTTTTTTTGGAAATAAAGTAAGCTCAACACACTAAAATGGAGCAACAGTAGAAACAACAAGTACTTAATAAAAATACATAAAATTTTTAACTTTCAGCCATGCCATCAACCCCTATGGATCACTCGTAGTCCATTCGTTGTAGCTCAGAATCGTCTTTCTTATTACGAACTCCACACCTGTTTTCTGAGTATTGAAGATCCTAGCATTGCGTTCCGCCCAAATGTTCCAAATAACTGCAAAGAATCCCGGCAACCATTTCTTCTGATCTTGTTTCCGCTTATGCCTACCGGCCCACCGCTCGAACAGTTCCTTTATGGTTCCAGGCATAGACCACACCTCCCCAAAATACCTCAAACAACTACACCACACCTGCCATGTTAGCTCACATCGGAGGAATAAATGCTCCACCGACTCTACCTCCTTGTTGCATAGAACACAGATATTATCACTGGACCTAAGAACGCCTAGTCTAGTCAATCTCTCCTTTGTATTAACACTGAAAATTGCATTATTAATGCTTTTCCATTGAGGGAACCAAATATGCAATAAAAGTGTGTGTTGATTTAGGAAAAAAGTCGGCCAGTATTGCAACAGAAACTTATATTCCTTCAATAAAAGGCACCAATATTTGTTCATGGCTCTACATCTACAGACACATGAACTATCAGTCTTTTTCAAGATGCAGAGTGTAACACCCTATCATCCTAAGCCTTATCTCTAGCCATAAAGCAAATGACGACAAAGTATCACGACTGTTCTAAACACTACAAGAAAAACACTCATTCAAGTACACTTGAAAAGTGTAGCCAAAAGTGAAAAACAATGATGCCTTAGGCTAAGGCTACGCTTTTCGGGTTATGGAGACGCTTTAGTGGGGGATGCCTATTCGGTCGTTGCCTATTCTCAAAGGCTACGCTTTTCTGCACCAAGGGCTACGCTTTTGGCATTTGGGAATAGGGTGCACTTTTCAAGTAATGCTGTCCAGGACTAAAGACTACGCTTTTCAGCTTCCATTTTTACTAGAATAGGCTACGCTTTTCAACGCTACTGCATCACTTGTAAAGCGTAGCCACATTGTATACTATGGCTATCATTTATAAGTGTAGCCATAGGTCCCTCATTGTTTTTTTTTTTATTTTCTGTATATATATATATATATATATATATATATATATATATATATATATAATATTTTAATAATTTTTTGTACAACATAATATTTAATAATATGATTACATATATAATTCTGTATTTTAATTAAATGAGTTAAATATTATAAAATAAAAATAAATACACAATTATACTAAATTAAAAAATATTCTAGCAAAGCAAAGTAAATACATCTAAAGATTCACAAGCACTATAATGATATAGTATATTAGTACATAAAACAATAGATCCAACTATCCAATTGAACAATCATTCAACAATAGAGAAAAAAATGAAACATGTCTAAAATACTAATTTCCATGTATCAATGAATATAAAGAGGATTACAAATTAAATCTCAAATTAAAATAAATAAAAGAAAAGAGAATAAACAAAGACCTTAGTGCCCTGAGTACTAAGTCCCTATCAGTTGTGTGCTTGAAAATCATTTGAACATACTGTACAAAGAAAGAAGATTTTTTTGTTGGAGCCACTTATGTTACCTGCTAGTGCCTTTACAAAGTGCTGAATAAATTCAGAGTGCCTTTCATAAGTGGCGACAGTAATGAGATTACCATCTACCACTGTTCCTGCCATGGTGTCTGGTTCAACCCAATGAGCACCGGAGGCAACTGATGCCAGTTTAACAGGAGAAAAAGCGATGCACTTGTGATCTTTAGCTACACTCGCAGCCACCAGAATCAACTGTCTATGGCAAATGGAAGCAAGCGCTTTTCCAGAACTGAAAAACTTGATCACTAGTGCCACAACAAGAGGATCATGAGCAAGATACTCTGGCGCTCTTCCACCCAGTAACAGCACCCCGTCATAGTTTGCAGCATCAATTGAAGTCTAGTGGGAAGAAATGCTTTTATTAGCAAACATAAGGACACTAACACGTGAAAGGAAAGAAGTTATGGGAGAAAAGATAAAGAACACTTGCAGCCATATTGATGCACCACTATTTCGTGGTACATCTTGTGCTCAATTGAGTGGATTTTATCCACTAAACTCACACTTATTCATATAATTCGCATGTTTTACATTTTCCTTCCTAATTTTATGCTATGATTGAAAACATACTTCTTTGGCCTTAAATTTGCTAATTTTAATCCTCTTTTATTACCATTCAATGCCGTGATATATGTGTTAAGTGTTTTTAGAGTTTATAGGGTAAGAATGGCTTAGAGGATAGAAAGGAAGCAGACAAAAGTGGAAGGAATACAAGAAGTTGAAGCAATTGCTAAGCTGTCAAGCCTGACCTCTTCGTACTAAATCGATCATAACTTAAGCTACAGAGGTCCAAATGAGGCAGTTCTAGTTGCGTTGGAAAGCTAACATCCGGGGCTTCAAAATAATATGCAATTTCCCATAGTTTCCATGCAGTTAAGTGACACGCACGCGTGCATCACGCGTACGCGTGACCTTGCAAAAGTTCATCGACGCGTACGCGTAGGCGACGCGTATGCGTGACAAAGCCACGTGCTGGAGGTATCAGAAATCGCTTGGGGCAATTTCTAGGCTGTTTTTTGCCCAATTTCAAGCCCAAAAAACACAGATTAGAGGCTGCAGAGTGGGGAATCACATTCATTCATTCATACAACTTTCATTCACATAATATTAGGTTTTAGATGTAGTTTTCTAGAGAGAGAGGAGAGCCTCTATCTAGGTTTTAGGATTCGTAGCTTTAATTTTTCTCAAATTCAGATTTCTATTTTACTTTAATTTAGTTTTCTTCTACTCTTATTAGTTCTAGCACTTTATTTTATCTATTTCTCTTGTTGGTATATTTATTTTCCCAATTTAATTTATGAACTCTTCATGTTAGATTCAATTTCCTATTTAATACAATTTGAGGTATTTCATGTTTATTGCTTCTTGCTCTATTTGTTATCATTGGTTTTGCAATTGTTGGTTTTAGTATTTACATTCTCTTATTGCTTTTCTATGCTTTTATGTTATGTCTTCCAAGTATTTGACAAAATGCTTGGTTGGGTTTTAGAGTAGATTTTCCTCCTCTTGGCTATGGTTGAGTAATTGGAAACTCTTGAGTTATCAAACTCCTTTACTGATTGATAATTGAAAGTTGCTAGTTGATTTGGATCCCTCTAAAGCTAGTCTTTCCTTAGGAGTTGACTAGGACCTGAGGAATCAAATTGATTCATCCACTTGACTTTCCTTCATAGTTAAAGGTTAACTAAGTGGGAGAAATGGACAATTGATGTCACAATTGATAAGGATAGCTAGGATAGAACTTCTAATTCTCATACCTTGCCAAGAGCTCTATTAGCTATTAGTTTAATTCTTGCAATTTACTTTTCTTGTTACTTATTCAAAACCCCAAAAAGATACAATCTCATAACCAATTATAAGTACACTTCCCTGCAATTCCTTGAGAGACGACCCGAGATTTGAATACTTTGGTTATTATTTTTATAAAGGGTTGTTACTTGTGACAACAAAATTTTTGTATGAAAGGATTTTCTTTGTTGATTTAGAAACTATACTAGCAACGAGAATTTATTGTGAAATTCTTTACTAGCAAAAATCCGTTCGTCACATACCCATCCTTCAAATTTTCATGATTGCATCACAAGCAAAAATAAAGAACACTTCATGTATCATTTCATATCTAGTACCCATTACACATTCCAACTTCAAAGGCATAGTGACCAAATCATGAGAAAGGCAACCCATATGTTGTGAAGGTTTCATACTATATTTTATAAAATCAGATGTATAACACTATAACCAACCACAGAATATACATGATCACGTTGTAACAAGTTATAGTGTTTAAAAAGATAAATATAACACAATGAAGACTACAAACCTAGTTCCAGCATAATGACGTGATTGCCTTGCAATGAGCGCAAGTAAGAAATACTGCCCAGATATCGTTAGTGTGTCCTAGAAAAGCCACAAGTTAAGTACCATAATGTTACTTTGGCATAGCAGGGATTTGGCAAATTGTAAAGTGACCAAATATTTAACAAGATTACTCAACTAGCTTAACAGTATTCAATGGATTTTTAAAGTGTCGTTCATCTCACCTGTTTAAAATAGCCATAAACTAGAGCAACTGTCCAAAGAGTACTCTGGAGGTGATTCCTAATTCCTCGTTTCAAGAATTCATTCCTGATGAGCGGATAATTTATACGCTTTTTGGCATTGTTTTTAGTATGTTTTTAGTAGGATCTAGTTACTTTTAGGGATGTTTTCATTAGTTTTTATGTTAAATTCACATTTCTGGACTTTACTATGAGTTTGTGTATTTTTCTGTGATTTCAGGTATTTTCTGGCTGAAATTGAGGGACTTGAGCAAAAATCAGATTCAGAGGTTGAAGAAGGACTACTGATGCTGTTGGATTCTGACCTCCCTGCACTCAAAGTGGATTTTCTTGAGCTACAAAACTCAAAATGGCGCGCTTTTAATTGCGTTGGAAAGTAGACATCCAGGGCTTTCCAGAAATATATAATAGTCCATACTTTGGCCGAGTTTAGATGATGCAAAAGGGCGTTGAACGCCAGTTCTATGCTGCAGTCTGGAGTTAAATGCCAGAAACACGTTACGAACCAGAGTTAAACGCCAGAAACACGTTACGAACCAGAGTTGAACGCCAGAAACACATTACAACCTGGCGTTCAACTCCAGAAAGAGCCTCTGCACGTGTAACATTCAAGCTCAGCCCAAGCACACACCAAGTGGGCCCCGGAAGTGGATTTATGCATCAATTACTTACTTCTGTAAACCCTGGTAACTAGTTTAGTATAAATAGGACTTTTTACTATTGTATTAGAGATCTTTGGGACATCTGGTTCTTAGATCATGGGAGCTGGCCATTCGGCCATACCTGAACCTTTCACTTATGTATTTTTAACGGTAGAGTATCTACACTCCATAGATTAAGGTGTGGAGCTCTGCTGTTCCTCATGAATTAATGCAAAGTACTACTGTTTTTCTATTCAATTCAACTTATTCCGCTTCTAAGATATTCATTCGCACTTCAACATGAATGTGATGAACGTGACAATCATCATCATTCCCCCATGAACGCGTGCCTGACAACCACTTCTGTTCCACCTTAGATTGGATGATTATCTCTTGGATCTCTTAATCAGAATCTTCGTGGTATAAGCTAGATTGATGGCGGCATTCATGAGAATCCGGAAAGTCTAAACCTTGTCTGTGGTATTCCGAGTAGGATTCTGGGATTGAATGACTGTGACGAACTTCAAACTCGTGAGTGCTGGGCGTAGTGACAGACGCAAAAGGAAGGTAAATCCTATTCCAGTATGATCGAGAACCTCAGATGATTAGCCGTGCCGTGACATAGCATTTGGACCATTTTCACAAGAGGATGGGATGCAGCCATTGACCACGGTGATGCCTCCAGATGATTAGCCATGCAGTGACAGCGCATCGGACCATTTTCACAGAGAGGATGAAAAGTAGCCATTAACAATGGTGATGTCCTTATATAAAGCCAGCCATGGAAAGGAGTAAGATTGATTGGATGAAGACAGCAGGAAAGCAGAAGTTCAGAGGAACGAACGCATCTCCATACACTTATCTGAAATTCTCACCAATGATATACATAAGTATTTCTATCTTTATTTTTTGTCTATTTATTATTTATTTTCGAAAACTCCATAATCAATTATTATCCGCCTGACTGAGATTTACAAGATGACCATAGCTTGCTTCATACCAACAATCTCCGTGGGATCGACCCTTACTCACGTAAGGTTTTATTACTTGGACGACCCAGTGCACTTGCTGGTTAGTTGTATCGAAGTTGTGAATCAAAAACGATTTATTAAGACGTGCGTACAGAGTTTTTGGCGCCGTTGCCTGAGATCACAATTTCGTGCACCAAGTTTTTGGCGCCGTTGCCGGGGATCACAATTTCATGCACCAAGTTTTTGGCGCCGTTGCCGGGGATTGTTCGAGTTTGGACAACTGACGGTTAATCGTGTTGCTCAGATTAGGTAATTTTCTTTTTGTTTTATTTTCAAAAAAAAATTTCAAAAAAAAAAATTTTCAAAAATCTTTCAAAAATTTCTCATCTGTTTTCAAAAATTATTCTAAAATTTTTTTAAGAATGAATTCTAGTGTTTCATGAAGCATGTTGAAGCCTGACTGGCTGTAAAGCCATGTCTAAATTCATTTGGACTGGGGCTTCCAACCCAACATTATCAAGAGCAAGCTAGTTGTTGCTAATCCACCTGCTGCTGTTCCAGATCCAAAAGATTTACATGCTAAAGCTTGACTGGCTATTAAGCCATGTCTAACCCTCAGATTGGAGCTTTAGAATAAGAGTGCAAGATTCCTGAAATTCATATTAAAAATTTTGGAATCCTTATTTTTCTTTTTCACACTAATTTTCAAAAAATATAAAATAAAAATACAAAAAATTCACAAAATCATAAAAAATCAAAAATATTTTGTGTTTCTTGTTTGAGTCTTGAGTCAATTTCAAGTTTGGTGTCAACTGCATTTTTTCTAAAAATTCTCTGCATTTTTCGAAAATTCATGCATTCATAGTGTTCTTCATGATCTTCAAGTTGTTCTTGATAAACCTTCTTGATTGATCTTCATATTATATTGTTTTGTGTTGTATGGTGTTTTTCATATGCATTCTTGAATTCTTAGTGTCTAAGCATTAAAGATTTCTAAGTTTGGTGTCTTGCATGTTTTCTTTGGATAAAAAAATTTTTCAAAAATAAGTTCTTGGTGTTCATCTTGATCTTCAAAGTGTTCTTGGTGTTCATCTTCACATTCATAGCATTCTTGCATGCATTCATCATTTTGATCTAAAAATTTTCATGCATTGAGTCTTTTTCATGTTTTTCTCTTTCATCATTGAAAATTTAAAAATCAAAAAAAAATATCTTCCCCTTTTTCACTTATAAATTTCGAAAATTTGGATTGACTTCTTCAAAAAAATTTTAAAAATCTAGTTGTTTTTATGAGTCAAATCAAATTTTCAATTTAAAAATCTTATCTTTTTCAAAATATTTTTCAAAAATCAAATCTTTTTCATTTTTCTTAGTTATTTTCGAAAATTTTAAAAATATTTTTCAAAAATCTTTTTCTTATCTTTATCACATAATTTTCGAAAATAACATCATCAATTAATGTTTTGATTCAAAAATTTCAAGCTTGTTACTTGCTTGTTAAGAAAGATTCAAACTTTAAGTTCTAGAATCATATCTTGTGATTTCTTGTGAATCAAGTCATTAATTGTGATTTTAAAAATCAAATCTTTTTCAAAACTAATTTCAATCATATATTTTCAAAAATATCTTTTTATCTTATATTTTTCAAAATCATATCTTTTTCAAAAATTTGATTTTAAAATATCTTTTCTAGCTTCTTGTCTTCTTATCTTTTCAAAATTGATTTTCAAATTTGTTTCAACTAACTAACTAACTTTTTGTATGTTTCTTATCTTTTTCAAAACTACCTAACTAACCCTCTCTCTCTAATTTTCGAAAATATCTCCCTCTTTTTCAAAAATTCTTTTTAATTAACTAATTGTTTCAAAGTTCAATTTTAATTTATTTCTTCCTTTAATTTTCGAAAATCACTAACCATTTTTCAAAAATAATTTTCGAAAATTCTCTTTCTCTCTCATCTCCTTCTATTTATTTATTCATCTACTAACACTTCTCTTCATCTCACATCTCTGCTCTCCTCACCCTTGTGTTTCTTTCCTTACATTACATTCTTTTCTTCTTCTTTTCTTCTACTCACACAGGGACCTCTATACTGTGGTAAAAAGGATCCCTATTATTATTTTTCTGTTCCCTCTTTTTCATATGAGCAGGAGCAAGGACAAGAATATTCTTGTTGAAGGAGATCCAGAACCTGAAAGGACTCTGAAGAGGAAACTAAGAGAAGCTAAATTACAACAACCCAGCAAGCACCTTTCAGAAATTTTCGAACAAGAAGAGGAGATGGCAACCGAAAATAATAATAATGCAAGGAGGATGCTTAGTGAGTTTACTGCACCTAATTCCAATTTACATGGAAGAAGCATCTCCATCCCTACCATTGGAGCAAACAACTTTGAGCTGAAACCTCAATTAGTTTCTCTGATGCAGCAGAACTGCAAGTTTCATGGACTTCCATCTGAAGATCCTTTTCAGTTCTTAACTGAATTTTTGCAGATCTGTGATACTGTTAAGACTAATGGAGTAGATCCTGAAGTCTACAGGCTCATGCTTTTCCCTTTTGCTGTAAGAGACAGAGCTAGAGTGTGGTTGGACTCTCAACCCAAAGATAGCCTGAACTCTTGGGATAAGCTGGTAACGGCTTTCTTAGCCAAGTTCTTTCCTCCTCAAAAGCTGAGCAAGCTTAGAGTGGATGTTCAAACCTTCAGACAGAAAGAAGGTGAATCCCTCTATGAAGCTTGGAAGAGATACAAGCAACTGACCAAAAAGTGTCCTTCTGACATGCTTTCAGAATGGACCATCCTGGATATATTCTATGATGGTCTGTCTGAATTAGCTAAGATGTCATTGGATACTTCTGTAGGTGGATCCATTCACCTAAAGAAAATGCCTGCAGAAGCTCAAGAACTCATTGACATGGTTGCTAATAACCAGTTCATGTACACTTCTGAGAGGAACCCTGTGAGTAATGGGACGCCTCAGAAGAAGGGAATTCTTGAAATTGATACTCTGAATGCCATATTGGCCCAGAATAAAATATTGACTCAGCAAGTCAATATGATTTCTCAGAGTCTGAATGGAATGCAAGCTGCATCCAACAGTACTCAAGAGGCATCTTCTGAAGAAGAAGCTTATGATCCTAAGAACCCTGCAATAGCAGAGGTAAATTACATGGGTGAACCCTGTGGAAACACCTATAACCCCTCATGGAGAAATCACCCAAATCTCTCATGGAAGGATCAACAAAAGCCTCAACAAGGCTTTAATAATGGTGGAAGAAATAGGTTTAGCAATAGCAAGCCTTTTCCATCATCCACTCAGCAACAGACAGAGAACTCTGAACAAAGTATCTCTAATTTAGCAAACTTAGTCTCTGATCTATCTAAGGCCACTCTGAGTTTCATGAATGAAACAAGGTCCTCCATTAGAAATTTGAAGGCACAAGTGGGCCAGCTGAGTAAGAAGATCACTGAAACCCCTCCTAGTGCTCTCCCAAGCAATACAGAAGAAAATCCAAAAGGAGAGTGCAAGGCCATTGATATAACCATCATGGCCGAATCCAAGGAGGAAGGGGAGGACGTGAATCCCAAGGAGGAAGACCTCCTGGGACGTCCAGTAATCAATAAGGAGCTTCCCTCTGAGGAACCAAAGGAATCTGAGACTCATCTAGAGACCATAGAGATTCCATTGAACCTCCTTATGCCATTCATGAGTTCTGATGAGTATTCTTCTTCTGAAGAGAATGAGGATGTTACTGAAGAGCAAGTTGCCAATTTCCTTGGTGCAATCATGAAGCTGAATGCCAATTTATTTGGTAAAGAGACTTGGGGAGATGAACCTCCCCTGTTTGCCAATGAACTAAATGCATTGGATCAACTAAGATTGCCTCAGAAGAAAAAGGATTGATGAGGGGATAATTTATACGCTTTTTGGCATTGTTTTTAGTATGTTTTTAGTAGGATCTAGTTACTTTTAGGGATGTTTTTATTAGTTTTTATGTTAAATTCACATTTCTGGACTTTACTATGAGTTTGTGTGTTTTTCTGTGATTTCAGGTATTTTCTGGCTGAAATTGAGGAACTTGAGCAAAAATCAGATTCAGAGGTTGAAGAAGGACTACTGATGTTGTTGGATTCTGACCTCCCTGCACTAAAAGTGGATTTTCTGAAGCTATAGAACTCAAAATGGAGCGCTTCCAATTGCTTTGGAAAGTAGACATCCAGGGCTTTCTAGCAATATATAATAGTCCATACTTTAGCCGAGTTTAGATGATGCAAAAGGGCGTTGAACGCCAGTTCTACACTGCAGTCTGGAGTTAAACGCCAGAAATACGTCACAAACCAGAGTTGAACGCCAGAAACACGTTACAACCTGGCATTCAACTCCAGAAAGAGCCTCTGCACATGTAACATTCAAGCTCAGCCCAAGCACACACCAAGTGGGCCCCGGAAGTGGATTTATGCATCAATTACTTATCTCTGTAAACCCTAGTAACTAGTTTAGTATAAATAGGACTTTTTACTATTGTATTAGACATCTTATGATTTTTAGTTCATCTTTGGATCATATTGATCACGTTTTGGGGGCTGGCCTCTCGGCCATGCCTGAACCTTTCACTTATGTATTTCCAAACGGTAGAGTTTCTGCACTCCATAGATTAAGGTGTGGAGCTCTGCTGTTCCTCATGAATTAATGCAAAGTACTACTGTTTTTCTATTCAATTCAACTTCTTCCGCTTCTAAGATATTCATTCGCACTTCAACATGAATGTGATGAACGTGACAATCATCATCATTCCCCCACGAATGCGTGCCTGACAACCACTTCTGTTCCACCTTAGATTGGATGATTATCTCTTGGATCTCTTAATCAGAATCTTCGTGGTATAAGCTAGATTGATGGCGGCATTCATGAGAATCCGAAAAGTCTAAACCTTGTCTGTGGTATTCCGAGTAGGATTCTGGGATTGAATGACTGTGATGAACTTCAAACTCGCGAGTGCTGGGCGTAGTGACAGACGCAAAAGGAGGGTGAATCCTATTCCAGTATGATCGAGAACCTCAGATGATTAGTCGTGCCGTGACAGAGCATTTGGACCATTTTCACAAGAGGATAGGATGCAGCCATTGACCACGGTGATGCCTCCAGATGATTAGCCATGCAGTGACAGCGCATCGGACCATTTTCACAGAGAGGATGAAAAGTAGCCATTGACAATGGTGATGTCCTTACATAAAGCCAGCCATAGAAAGGAGTAAGACTGATTGGATGAAGATAGCAGGAAAGCAGAGGTTCAGATGAACGAACGCATCTCTATATGCTTATTTGAAATTCCCACCAATAAATTACATAAGTATTTCTATCTTTATTCTCTGTTTATTTATTATTATTTTCGAAAACTCCATAACCATTTGATATCCGCCTGACTGAGATCTACAATATGACCATAGCTTGCTTTATACCAACAATCTCCATGGGATCGACCCTTACTCATGTAAGGTTTATTACTTGGACGACCCAGTGCACTTGCTAGTTAGTTGTATCGAAGTTGTGAATGAAAAACGATTTATTAAGACGTGCGTACAGAGTTTTTGGCGCCGTTGCCTGAGATCACAATTTCGTGCACCAAGTTTTTGGCGCCGTTGCCGGGGATTGTTCGAGTTTGGACAACTGACGGTTCATCGTGTTGCTCAGATTAGGTAATTTTCTTTTTGTTTTATTTTCAAAAAAAATTTTCAAAAATCTTTCAAAAATTTCTCATCTGTTTTCGAAAATTATTCTAAAATTTTTTTTTAAGAATGAATTCTAGTGTTTCATAAAGCATGTTGAAGCCTGACTGGCTGTAAAGCCATGTCTAAATTCATTTGGACTAGGGCTTCCAACCCAACATTATCAAGAGCAAGCTAGTTGTTGCTAATCCACCTGCTGCTGTTCCAGATCCAAAAGATTTACATGCTAAAACTTGACTGGCTATTAAGCCATGTCTAACCCTCAGATTGGAGCTTTAGAATAAGAGTGCAAGATTTCTGGAATTCATATTAAAAATTTTGGAATCCTTATTTTTCTTTTTCACACTAATTTTCGAAAAATATAAAATAAAAATACAAAAAATTCACAACATCATAAAAAATCAAAAAAAAATTTGTGTTTCTTGTTTGAATCTTGAGTCAATTTCAAGTTTGGTGTCAACTGCATTTTTTCTAAAAATTCTCTGCATTTTTCGAAAATTCATGCATTCATAGTGTTCTTCATGATCTTCAAGTTGTTCTTGATAAACCTTCTTGATTGATCTTCATATTATATTGTTTTGTGTTGTATGGTGTTTTTCATATGCATTCTTGAATTCTTAGTGTCTAAGCATTAAAGATTTCTAAGTTTGGTGTCTTGCATGTTTTCTTTGCATAAAAAAATTTTCAAAAATAAGTTCTTGGTGTTCATCTTGATCTTCAAAGTGTTCTTGGTGTTCATCTTCACATTCATAGCATTCTTGCATGCATTCATCATTTTGATCTAAAAATTTTCATGCATTGAGTCTTTTTCATGTTTTTCTCTTTCATCATTGAAAATTCAAAAATCAAAAAAAAAATATCTTCCCCTTTTTCACTCATAAATTTCGAAAATTTGGATTGACTTTTTCAAAAAATTTTTTAAAATTCAATTGTTTCTTATGAGTCAAATCAAATTTTCAATTTAAAAAACTTATCTTTTTCAAAATCTTTTTCAAAAATCAAATCTTTTTCATTTTTCTTATTTATTCTCGAAAATTTTAAAAATATTTTTCAAAAATCTTTTTCTTAATTTTATCTCATAATTTTCGAAAATATCATCAACAATTAATGTTTTGATTCAAAAATATCAAGTTTGTTACTTACTTGTTAAGAGAGATTCAAACTTTAAGTTCTAGAATCATATCTTGTGA
Organism: Arachis ipaensis; assembly: GCF_059453495.1. NCBI lineage: Eukaryota > Viridiplantae > Streptophyta > Magnoliopsida > Fabales > Fabaceae > Arachis > Arachis ipaensis. The sequence goes on from NC_142435.1 coordinate 34,081,461, forward strand.
TTTCTTGTGAATCAAGTCATTAATTGTGATTTTAAAAATCAAATCTTTTTCAAAACTAATTTCAATCATATCTTTTCAAAAATATCTTTTTATCTTATCTTTTTCAAAATCATATCTTTTCCAAAAATTTGATTTTAAAATATCTTTTCTAACTTCTTATCTTCTTATCTTTTCAAAATTGATTTTCAAATTTGTTTCAACTAACTAACTAACTTTTTGTTTGTTTCTTATCTTTTTCAAAACTACCTAACTAACCCTCTCTCTCTAATTTTCGAAAATATCTCCCTCTTTTTCAAAAATTCTTTTTAATTAACTAATTGTTTCAAAATTCAATTTTAATTTATTTCTTCTTTTAATTTTCGAAAATCACTAACCATTTTTCAAAAATAATTTTCGAAAATTCTCTTTCTCTCTCATCTCCTTCTATTTATTTATTCATCTACTAGCACTTCTCTTCATCTCACATCACTGCTCTTATCCTCACCCTTGTGTTTGGATTATCCATTCTTCTTCACTCTTATTCCCGTTTCTTCTTCTACTAACAACAAGGGAACCTCTATACTGTGGTAAAAAGGATCCCTATTATTATTTTCTGTTCCCCTCTTTTTCATATGAGCAGGAGCAAGGACAAGAACATTCTTGTTGAAGTAGATCCTGAACCTGAAAGGACTCTGAAAAGGAAACTAAGAGAAGCTAAAATACAACAATCCAGAGATAACCTTACAAAAATTTTCGAACAGGAAGGGGATATGGCAGCCGAAAATAATAATAATGCAAGGAGGATGCTTGGTGACTTTACTGCACCTAATTCCAATTTACATGGAAGAAGCATCTCCATCCCTGCCATTGGAGCAAACAACTTTGAGCTGAAACCTCAGCAAGTTTCTCTAATGCAACAAAATTGCAAGTTTCATGGACTTTCATCTGAAGATCCTTTTCAGTTCTTAACTGAATTCTTGCAGATCTGTGATACTGTTAAGACTAATGGAGTAGATCCTGAAGTCTACAGGCTCATGCTTTTTCCTTTTGCTGTAAGAGACAGAGCTAGAGTGTGGTTGGACTCTCAACCCAAAGATAGCTTGAACTCTTGGGATAAGCTGGTCACGGCTTTCTTAGCCAAGTTCTTTCCTCCTCAAAAGCTGAGCAAGCTTAGAGTGGATGTTCAAACCTTCAGACAAAAAGAAGGTGAATCCCTATATGAAGCTTGGGAGAGATACAAGCAACTGACCAAAAAGTGTCCTTCTGACATGCTTTCAGAATGGACCATCCTGGATATATTCTATGATGATCTGTCTGAATTAGCTAAGATGTCATTGAATACTTCTGCTGGTGGATCCATTCACCTAAAAAAAATGCCTGCAGAAGCTCAGGAACTCATTGACATGGTTGCTAATAACCAGTTCATGTACACTTCTGAGAGGAATCCTGTGGGTAATGGGACGCCTCAGAAAAAGGGAGTTCTTGAAATTGATACTCTGAATGCCATATTGGCTCAGAACAAAATATTGACTCAGCAAGTCAATATGATTTTTCAGAGTCTGAATGGAATGCAAGCTGCATCCAACAGTACTCAAGAGGCGCCTTCTGAAGAAGAGGCTTATGATCCTGAGAACCCTGCAATAGCAGAGGTGAATTACATGGGTGAACCATATGGAAACACCTATAATCCCTCATGGAGAAATCACCCAAATCTCTCATGGAAGGATCAACAAAAGCCTCAACAAGGCTTTAATAATGGTGGAAGAAATAGGTTTAACAATAGTAAACCTTTTCCATCATCCACTCAGCAACAGACAGAGAACTCTGAACAAAATACCTCTAATTTAGCAAATTTAGTCTCTGATCTATCTAAGGCCACTGTAAGTTTCATGAATGAAACAAGGTCCTCCATTAGAAATTTGGAGGCACAAGTGGGCCAGCTGAGTAAGAGGATCACTGAAATCCCTCCTAGTACTCTCCCAAACAATACAGAAGAAAATCCAAAAGGAGAGTTCAAGGCCATTGATATAACCATCATGGCCGAATCCAAAGAGGAAGGGGAGGACGTGAATCCCAAGGAGGAAGACCTCCTGGGACGTCCAGTGATCAACAAGGAGTTTCCATTTGAGGAACCAAAGGACTCCGAGGCTCATCTAGAGACCATAGAGATTCCATTGAACCTCCTTACGCCCTTCATGAGCTCTGATGAGTATTCTTCTTCTGAAGAGAATGAGGATGTTAACGAAGAGCAAGTTGCCAAGTTCCTTGGTGCAATCATGAAGTTGAATGCCAATTTATTTGGTAATGAGACTTGGGGAGATGAACCTCCCCTATTTACCAATGAACTAAATGCATTGGATCAACTGAGATTGCCTCAGAAGAAACAGGATCCTGGAAAGTTCCTAATACCTTGTACCATATGCACCATGACCTTTGAGAAGGCTCTATGTGACCTTGGGTCAGGAATAAACCTCATGCCACTCTCTGTAATGGAGAAACTGGGAATCTTTGAGGTGCAAGCTGCTAAAATCTCATTAGAGATGGCAGACAACTCAAGAAAAGAGGCTTATGGACAAGTAGAGGACGTGTTAGTAAAGGTTGAAGGCCTTTACATCCCTGCTGATTTCATAATCCTGGATACTGGGAAGGATGAGGATGAATCCATCATTCTTGAAAGACCCTTCCTAGCCACAGCAAGAGCTGTGATTAATGTTAACAGAGGTGAACTAGTCCTTCAATTGAATGAGGACTCCCTTGAGTTTAAAACTCAAGGACATCCTTCTGTAAACATGAAAAAGAGGCACAGTAAGCTTCTCTCAAAACAGAGTCAACCAGAGCCCCCACAGTCAAACTCTAAGTTTGGTGTTGGGAGGCCACAACCAAACTCTAAGTTTGGTGTTGAACTCCCATATCCAAACTCTAAGTTTGGTGTTGGGGAGTCTCAACAATGCTCTGAACATCTGTGAGGCTCCATGAGAGCCCACTGTCAAGCTATTAACATTAAAGAAGCGCTTGTTGGGAGGCAACCCAATTTTTTTTTATCTAATTTTATTTTATTGTTATTTCATGTTTTATTAGGTTCATGATCATGTGGAGTTACAAAATAAATATAAAAATTGAAAACGGAATCAAAAACAGCAGAAGAAAAATCACACCTTGGAGGAGGATCTTACTGGCGTTTAAACGCCAGTAAGGAGCATCTGGCTAGCGTTCAACGCCAGAACAGAGTATGGATCTGGCGTTGAACGCCAGAAACAAGCAGCATCCTGGCGTTCAGACGCCAGAAATGCACAGTGAAGAAGAGTTGGCACTGAACGCCAGAAACAAGCATCTGTCTGGCGTTCAACGCCAGAAACATGTTGCATCTGGGCGCTGAACGCCCAGAACAAGCATCAATTCGGCGTTTAAACGCCAGAATTGCATGCAAAGGAATTTTACATGCCTAATTGGTGCAGGGATGTAAATCCTTGACACCTCAAGATCTGTGGACCTCACAGGATCATCTCAGGATCTGTGGACCCCACAGGATCCCCACCTTCCCTCCTCATAATCCTAGTTTTTCTTCCACATCTTCTTCTTCTTCAATTCTTTCTTCTCTTGCTCGAGGGCGAGCAATATTCTAAGTTTGGTGTGGTAAAAGCATAAGCTTTTTGTTTTTCCATTACCATTGATGGCACCTAAGACCGGAGAATCCTCTAGAAAAGGAAAAGGAAAGACAAAAGCTTCCACCTCCGAGTCATGGGAGATGGAAAGATTCATCTCCAAAGCTCATCAAGACCACTTCTATGATGTTGTGGCCAAGAAGAAGGTGATCCCCGAGGTCCCTTTCAAGCTCAAGAGAAATGAGTATCCAGAGATCCGACATGAAATCCAAAGAAGAGGTTGGGAAGTTCTAACAAACCCCATCCAACAAGTCGGCATCCTAATGGTTCAAAAGTTCTATGCCAATGCATGGATCACTAGGAACCATGATCAAAGTAAGAACCCGAACCCAAAGAATTATCTCACCATGGTTCGGGGGAAATACTTAGATTTTAGTCCGAAAAATGTGAGGTTGGCGTTTAACTTGCCCATGATGCAAGAAGATGCACGCCCCTACACTAGAAGGGTCAACTTTAATCAAAGGTTGGACCAAGTCCTCATGGACATATGTGTGGGAGGAGCTCAATGAAAGATTGACTCCAAAGGCAAGCCGGTTCAACTAAGAAGACTGGACCTCAAGCCTGTGGCTAGAGGATGTTAGAGTTCATCCAACGCTCCATCATCCCCACTAGCAACCGATCTGAAGTTACTGGGGATCGGGCCATCATGATTCATAGCATCATGATTGGAGAGGAAGTAGAAGTTCATGAAGTCATCTCCCTTGAACTCTACAAAATAGCCGAAAAGTCCTCCCCCTTGGCAAGGCTAGCTTTCCCTCATCTTATTTGCCATCTATGTTACTCAGTTGAAGCTTTCATAGAAGGAGACATTCCCATTGAGGAAGAGAAGCCCATCACTAAGAAAAGGATGGAGCAAGCAAGAGAGCCCATTCATGGATCTCAAGAAACGTATGAAGCTCATCACCATGAGATCCCAGAGATGCCTCAAATGCATCTTCCTCCATAGAACTATTGGGAGCAAATCAACACCTCCCTAAGTGAATTAAGTTCTAACATGGGACAACTAAGGGTGGAACATCAAGAGCACTCCATCATCCTTCATGAAATTAGAGAAGATCAAAAAGCAATGAGGGAGGAGCAACAAAGACAAGGAAGAGACATAGAAGAGCTCAAGGACATCATTGGTTCCTCAAGAAGGAAACGCCACCATCACTAAGGTGGACTCATTCTTTGTTCTTAAATTCTCTGTTTTTTGTTTTCTTTATGTTAAGTGCTTATCCATGTTTGTGTCTTATTACATGATCATTAGTATTTAGTAACTTTGTCTTAAAGCTATGAATGTCCTATGAATCCATCACCTCTCTTAAATGAAAAATGTTTTAATTCAAAAGAACAAGAAGTACATGAGTTTCGAATTTATCCTTGAACTTAGTTTAATTATATTGATGTGGTGACAATGCTTCTTGTTTTCTGAATGAATGCTTGAACAGTGCATATGTATTTTGAAGTTGTTGTTTAAGAATGTTAAATATGTTGGCTCTTGAAAGAATGATGACAAGGAGACATGTTATTTGATAATCTGAAAAATCATAAAAATGATTCTTGAAGCAAGAAAAAGAAGTGAATACAAAAGCTTGCAAAAAAAATAGGCGAAAAAAAAAATAAAAAGAAAAAGCAAGAAGAAAAAGCCAAAAGCTCTTAAAACCAAGAGGCAAGAGCAAAAAGCCAATAACCCTTAAAACCAAAAGGCAAGGGTAAATAAAAAGGATCCCAAGGCTTTGAGCATCAGTGGATAGGAGGGCCTAAAGGAATAAAATTCCGGCCTAAGCGGCTAAACCAAGCTATCCCTAACCATGTGCTTGTGGCGTGAAGGTGTCAAGTGAAAACTTGAGACTGAGCGGTTAAAGTCAAGGTCCAAAGCAAAAACAAAGTGTGCTTAAGAACCCTGGACACCTCTAATTGGGGACTTTAGCAAAGCTGAGTCACAATCTGAAAAGGTTCACCCAGTTATGTGTCTGTGGCATTTATGTATCCGGTGGTAATACTGGAAAACAAAGTGCTTAGGGCCACGGCCAAGACTCATAAAGTAGCTGTGTTCAAGAATCAACATACTGAACTAGGAGAATCAATAACACTATCTGAACTCTGAGTTCCTATAGATGCCAATCATTCTGAACCTCAATTGATAAAGTGAGATGCCAAAACTATTCAAGAGGCAAAAAGCTACAAGTCTCGCTCATCTGATTGGAGCTATGTTTCATTGATAGTTTGGAATTTATAGTATATTCTCTTCTTTTTATCCTATTTGATTTTCAGTTGCTTGGGGACAAGCAACAATTTAAGTTTGGTGTTGTGATGAGCGGATAATTTATACGCTTTTTGGCATTGTTTTTAGTATGTTTTTAGTAGGATCTAGTTACTTTTAGGGATGTTTTTATTAGTTTTTATGTTAAATTCACATTTCTGGACTTTACTATGAGTTTGTGTGTTTTTCTGTAATTTCAAGTATTTTCTGGCTGAAATTGAGGGACTTGAGCAAAAATCAGATTCAGAGGTTGAAGAAGGACTGCTGATGCTGTTAGATTCTGACCTCCCTGCACTCAAAGTGGATTTTCTGAAGTTGTAGAACTCAAAATGGCGCGCTTCCAATTGCGTTGGAACGTAGACATCCAGGGCTTTCCAGAAATATATAATAATCCATACTTTGTCCGAGTTTAGAGGACGCAAAAGGGCATTGAACGCCAGTTCTACGCTGCAGTCTGGAGTTAAACGCCAGAAATACGTCACAAACCAAAGTTGAACGCCAGAAACACGTTACAACCTGATGTTCAACTCCAGAAAGAGCCTCTGCACGTGTAACATTCAAGCTCAGCCCAAGCACACACCAAGTGGGCCCCGAAAGTGGATTTATGCATCAATTACTTATCTCTGTAAACCCTAGTAACTAGTTTAGTATAAATAGGACTTTTTACTATTGTATTAGACATCTTATGATTTTTAGTTCATCTTTGGATCATATTGATCACGTTTTGGGGGCTGGCCTCTCGGCCATGCTTGAACCTTTCACTTATGTATTTTCAAACGGTAGAGTTTCTGCACTCCATAGATTAAGGTGTGGAGCTCTGCTGTTTCTCATGAATTAATGCAAAGTACTACTGTTTTTCTATTCAATTCAACTTATTCCGCTTCTAAGATATTCATTCGCACTTCAACATGAATGTGATGAACGTGACAATCATCATCATTCCCCCACGAACGTGTGCCTGACAACCACTTCCGTTCCACCTTAGATTGGATGATCATCTCTTGGATCTCTTAATCAGAATCTTCGTGGTATAAGCTAGATTGATGGTGGCATTCATGAGAATCCGGAAAGTCTAAACCTTGTCTGTGGTATTCCGAGTAGGATTATAGGATTGAATGACTGTGACGAACTTCAAACTCGCGAGTGCTGGGCGTAGTGACAGACGCAAAAGGAGGGTGAATCCTATTCCAGTATAATCGAGAACCTCAGATGATTAGCCGTGCCGTGACAGAGCATTTGGACCATTTTCACAAGAGGATAGGTTGCAGCCATTGACCACGGTGATGCCTCCAGATGATTAGCCATGCAGTGACAGCGCATCGGACCATTTTCACAGAGAGGATGAAAAGTAGCCATTGACAATGGTGATGTCCTTACATAAAGCTAGCCATAGAAAAGAGTAAGACTGATTGGATGAAGATAGCAGGAAAGCAGAGGTTTAGAGGAACGAACGCATCTCTATATGCTTATCTGAAATTCCAACCAATAAATTACATAAGTATTTCTATCTTTATTCTCTTTTTATTAATTATTATTTTCGAAAACTCCATAACCATTTGATATCCGCCTGACTGAGATCTACAAGATGACCATAGCTTGCTTCATACCAACAATCTCCGTGGGATCGACCCTTACTCACATAAGGTTTATTACTTGGACGACCCAGTGCACTTGCTGGTTAGTTGTATCGAAGTTGTGAATGAAAAACGATTTATTAAGACGTGCGTACAGAGTTTTTGGTGCCGTTGCCTGAGATCACAATTTCGTACACCAAGGATCCTGGAAAGTTCCTAATACCTTGTACCATAGGTACCATGACCTTTGAGAAGCCTCTATGTGACCTGGGGTCAGGAATAAACCTCATGCCACTCTCTGTAATAGAGAAATTGGGAATCTTTGAGGTACAAGCTGCTAAAATCTCATTAGAGATGGCAGACAATTCCAGAAAACAGGCTTATGGACAAGTTGAGGACATGTTAGTAAAGGTTGAAGGCCTTTACATCCCTGCTGGTTTCATAATCCTAGATAGTGGGAAGGATGAGGATGAATCCATCATCCTTGGAAGACCCTTCCTAGCCACAGCAAGAGCTGTGATTGATGTTGACAGAGGTGAATTAGTCCTTCAATTGAATGAGGACTCCCTTGAGTTTAAAACTCAAGGACATCCTTCTGTAAACATGGGAAAGAGGCACAGTAAGCTTCTCTCAAAACAGAGTCAACTAGAGCCCCCATTGTCAAACTCTAAGTTTGGTGTTGGGAGGCCACAACCAAATTCTAAGTTTGGTGTTGAACTCCCATATCCAAACTTTAAGTTTGGTGTTGGGGAGTCTCAACAATGCTCTGAACATCTATGAGGCTCCATGAGAGCCCACTGTCAAGCTATTGACATTAAAGAAGCGCTTGTTGGGAGGCAACCCAATTTTTATTTATCTAATTATATTTTTTATTAGTTATATATCTTCATAGGTTCATGATCATGTGGAGTCACAAAAACAACTGAAAAAATTGAAGAAAAATCAAAAACAGCATAAAAAAATAGCACACCCTGGAGGAGGATCTTACTGGCGTTTAAACGCCAGTAAGGAGCATCTGGCTGGCGTTCAACGCCAGAACAGAGCATGGATCTGGCGTTGAATGCCAGAAATGCACAGTGAAGAAGAGCTGGCACTGAACGCCAGAAACAAGCATCTGGCTGGCGTTCAACGCCAGAAATATGCTGCATCTGGGCGTTGAACGCCCAGAACAAGCATCAGTTCGGCGTTTAAACGCCAGAATTGCATGCAAAGGCATTTTACATGACTAATTGGTGCAGCGATGCAATTCCTTGACACCTCAGGATCTGTGGACCCCATAGGATCATCTCAGCATCTGTGGATCCCACAGGATCTCCACCTACCACCACTCACTCTCTTCCCTCTTCTCAATGTTCATCCTCTCTTCCCAATAAACACTCTTCCCCATAAACCTACCTCATAAACTCCACCTACCTTCAAAATTCAAAATCAATTTCCCACCCAAACCCACTCTATATGGCCGAAATTAACCCCCCTGCCCTCCCTATATAAAGCCCTCCATTCTTCCTCATTTTCACACAATACAACCCTCTCTTCTCTTCTTGGCCGAATACACCTCTCCCTCCTCTCCTCCATATTTTCTTCTTCTTCTTCATCTATTCTTTCTTCTCTTGCTCGAGGGCGAGCAATATTCTAAGTTTGGTGTGGTAAAAGCATAAGCTTTTTGTTTTTCCATTACCATTGATGGCACCCAAGACCGGAGAATCCTCTAGAAAAGGAAAAGGGAAGACAAAAGCTTCCACCTCCGAGTCATGGAAGATGAAAAGATTCATCTCCAAAGCTCATCAAGACCACTTCTATTATGTTGTGGCCAAGAAGAAGGTGATCCCCGAGGTCCCTTTCAAACTCAAGAGAAATGAGTATCCGGAGATCCGACATGAGATCCATAGAAGAGGTTGGGAAGTTCTAACAAACCCCATCCAACAAGTCGGAATTCTAATGGTTCAAGAGTTCTATGCTAATGCATGGATCACAAGGAACCATGATCAAAGTAAGAACCCGAACCCAAAGAATTATCTCACCATGGTTCGAGGAAATTACTTAGATTTTAGTCCAGAAAATGTAAGGTTGGCGTTCAACTTGCCAATGATGGAAGAGAACGCACGCCCCTACACAAGGAGAGTCAACTTTGATCAAAGGTTGGACCAAGTCCTCATGGACATATGTGTGGAAGGAGCTCAATGGAAGATTGGCTCAAAAGGCAAACCAGTTCAACTGAGAAGACTGGACCTTAAGCCTGTAGCTAGAGGATGGTTGGAGTTCATTCAACGCTCAATCATTCCCACTAGCAACCGGTCTGAAGTTACTATAGACCAGGCCATCATGATCCATAGCATCATGATTGGAGAAGAGGTGGAGGTTCATGAGATTATACCTCAAGAACTCTACAAGGTGGCTGACAAGTCCTCCACTATGGCAAGGTTAGCTTTTCCTCATCTCATTTGCCATCTATGCAATTCGGCTGGGATTGACATAGAAGGAGACATTCCCATTGAGGAAGAGAAGCCCATCACTAAGAAAAGGATGGAGCAAACAAGAGAGCCCATTCCTGGAGCTCAAGAGACGCATGAAGCTCATCACCATGAGATCCTGGAGATGCCTCAAATGCATTTTCCTCCACAAAACTATTGGGAGCAAATCAACATCTACCTAGGAGAATTAAGTTCCAACATGGGACAATTAAGGGTGGAACATCAAGAGCACTCCATCATCCTTCATGAAATTAGAGAAGATCAAAAAGCAATGAGGGAGGAGCAACAAAGACAAGGAAGAGACATAGAAGAGCTCAAGGACATCATTGGTTCCTCAAGAAGGAAACGCCACCATCACTAAGGTGGATTCATTCCTTGTTCTTACATTCTCTGTTTTTCGTTTTCTTTATGTTAAGTGCTTATCCATGTTTGTGTCTTATTACATGATCATTAGTATTTAGTAACTATGCCTTAAAGTAGTGAATATGAATCCATCACCTCTCTTAAATAAAAAATGTTTTAATTCAAAAGAACAAGAAGTACATAAGTTTGGAATTTATCCTTGAACTTAGTTTAATTATATTGATGTGGTGACAATACTTTTTGTTTTCTGAATGAATGCTTGAACAGTGCATATGTCTTTTGAAGTTGTTGTTTAAGAATGTTAAATATGTTGGCTCTTGAAAGAATGATGACAAGGAGACATGTTATTTGACAATCTGAAAAATCATAAAAATGATTCTTGAAGCAAGAAAAAGCAGTGAATACAAAAGCTTGCAGAAAAAAATAGAAAAAAAATAGCGAAAAAAAAATATAGAAAGAAAAAGAAAAAAAAAGAGCAAGTAGAAAAAGCCAAAAGCTCTTAAAACCAAAAGGCAAGAGCAAAAATCCAGTAGCCCTTAAAACCAAAAGGCAAGGGTAAATAAAAAGGATCCCAAGGCTTTGAGCATCAGTGGATAGGAGGGCCTAAAGGAATAAAATCCTGGACTAAGCGGCTAAACCAAGCTGTCACTAACCATGTGCTTGTGGCGTGAAGGTGTCAAGTGAAAACTTGAGACTGAGTGGTTAAAGTCAAGGTCCAAAGCAAAAGAAGAGTGTGCTTAAGAACCCTGGACACTTCTAATTGGGGACTTTAGCAAAGCTGAGTCACAATCTGAAAAGGTTCACCCAGTTATGTGTTTGTGGCAGTTATGTATCCGGTGGTAATACTGGAAAACAAAGTGCTTAGGGCCATGGCCAAGACTCATAAAGTAGCTGTATTCAAGAATAAACATACTGAACTAGGAGAATCAATAACACTATCTGAACTCTGAGTTCCTATAGAAACCAATCATTCTGAACTTCAATGGATAAAGCGAGATGCCAAAACTATTCAAGAGGCAAAAAAAGCTACAAGTCCCGCTCATCTGATTGGAGCTATGTTTCATTGATATTTTGGAATTTATAGTATATTCTCTTCTTTTTATCCTATTTAATTTTCAGTTGCTTGGGGACAAGCAACAATTTAAGTTTGGTGTTGTGATGAGCGGATAATTTATACGCTTTTTGGCATTGTTTTTAGTATGTTTTTAGTAGGATCTAGTTACTTTTAGGGATGTTTTCATTAGTTTTTATGTTAAATTCACATTTCTGGACTTTACTATGAGTTTGTGTATTTTTCTGTGATTTCAGGTATTTTCTGACTGAAATTGAGGGACTTGAGCAAAAATCAGATTCAGAGGTTGAAGAAGGACTGCTGATGCTGTTGGATTCTGACATCCCTGCACTCAAAGTGGATTTTCTGGAGCTACAGAACTCAAAATGGCGCGCTTCCAATTGCGTTGGAAGGTAGACATCCAGGGAGTTCCAGCAATATATAATAATCCATACTTTGGCCGAGTTTAAAGGACGCAAAAGGGCGTTGAACGCCAGTTCTATGCTATAGTCTGGAGTTAAACGCCAGAAACACGTTACGAACCAGAGTTAAATGCCAGAAACACGTTACGAACCAGAGTTGAATGCCAGAAACACGTTACAACCTGGCGTTCAATTCCAGAAAGAGCCTCTGCACGTGTAACATTCAAGCTCAGCCCAAGCACACACCAAGTGGGCCTCGGAAGTGGATTTATGCATCAATTACTTACTTCTGTAAACCCTAGTAACTAGTTTAGCATAAATAAGAATTTTTACTATTCTATTAGAGATCTTTGGGACGTCTGGTTCTTAGATCATGGGGGCTGGCCATTCGGCCATGCCTGAACCTTTCACTTATGTATTTTTAACGATAGAGTTTCTACACTCCATAGATTAAGGTGTGGAGCTCTGCTGTTTCTCATGAATTAATGCAAAGTACTACTGTTTTTCTATTCAATTCAACTTATTCCGCTTCTAAGATATTCATTCGCACTTCAACATGAATGTGATGAACGTGACAATCATCATCATTCCCCCACGAACGCGTGCCTGACAACCACTTCCGTTCCACCTTAGATTGGATGATTATCTCTTGGATCTCTTAATCAGAATCTTCATGGTATAAGCTAGATTGATGGCGGCATTCATGAGAATCCAGAAAGTCTAAACCTTGTCTGTGGTATTCCGAGTAGGATTCTGGGATTGAATGACTGTGACGAACTTCAAACTCGCGAGTGCTGGGCGTAGTGACAGACGCAAAAGGAGGGTGAATCCTATTCCAGTATTATCGAGAACCTCAGATGATTAGCCGTGCCGTGACAGAGCATTTAGGCCATTTTCACAAGAGGATGGGATGCAGCCATTGACCACGGTGATGCCTCCAAATGATTAGCCATGCAGTGACAGCGCATCGGACCATTTTCACAGAGAGGATGAAAAGTAGCCATTGACAATGGTGATGTCCTTACATAAAGCCAGCCATGGAAAGGAGTAAGATTGATTGGATGAAGACAGCAGGAAAGCAGAAGTTCAGAGGAACGAACGCATCTCCATACACTTATCTGAAATTCTCACCAATGATATACATAAGTATTTCTATCTTTATTTTCTGTCTATTTATTATTTATTTTCGAAAACTCCATAATCAATTATTATCCGCCTGACTGAGATTTACAAGATGACCATAGCTTGCTTCATACCAACAATCTCCGTGGGATCGACCCTTACTCACGTAAGGTTTTATTACTTGGACGACCCAGTGCACTTGCTGGTTAGTTGTATCGAAGTTGTGAATGAAAAACGATTTATTAAGACGTGCGTACAGAGTTTTTGGTGCCGTTGCCTGAGATCACAATTTCGTGCACCAAGTTTTTGGCGCCGTTGCCGGGGATCACAATTTCGTGCACCAATTCCACACAAACATGGTCTCATAAAGGACATGACCTGTCTTGCACACACACATGTTTCTTTAAAGACTATTGCGGTACTTTGCTGCAAGCTATAATAAAAAGAAGTTAGAAAAAAAATTAAAAAGATTAAAAAACATAAAAAATGTTAGGCTCACTAATATCTTCATAACAGAAAGAGGTGGGATGAAAGAAGGCCAACCCTCAATAAAGTATCCCCAATTTCAGGAGCATTTCCCATAACCACATTCACAACACCCTACATCATTAATCATTATCATTAACCACAACCTTGAGAGCACCATCATTTGTGGTTGAAAACTGATCTTTGAGTTGAATATCTGTAACAAAATGCAGTTCAGAAAGAGTGATAGAGATAAAAAGAACCACAACAATTTGGATACCAATTACAAGTCAAAATATGGAATCCTTCTAAGCCAAAAATCCAGCCAAACAATAAGCAAGTTGAGGGGTTTTCAAATATTTAAATCAGTAAAGCATATAGTCTTGATCCTTTCACTATTGGTTAAGCAAGGTTTTTCTAGTTCTCTTTTATCCATTTAAAATTCAAAATCTTCTATTTAGGTGCAAAATCCTATCTATTCATTAGATACTGGTTCTATGTTTGCATATCTTGATATGCTTAACCAATAATTTGGAATTAAGAAAACAATCATTTGAAAAGAGAAGTGTTAAGACCATACTCACTCACTTTTGCAGTTCAATCAGTATTGGAGAAAGGAAAGTAATCTGGATCTCAAATATATATGCCTTTGCCTCAGCCTCTTTCACATTAAAAGCCTTAGTTAGCTCCAAAACATCTCTAAATCACACAAATTAGATTATAAACCATGGCAATTTATCAAAATATTGAATATCAAAAAGAAAATGAAATTCACAAGTTATAATGCAGCCAGGGCAACATAAAAAATAAAAAAATCAACATAAAAATTAATTAATTTTCTCCGAAAAGTGCTACAATCTTTTCCAATTATATATCACTACAGAAAAGTGTGAACTGAATCAAAATGTAGCTGAAAAAATCGCAAGCTAAGACAATAGAAGAACGGACCTAGGGTTTGTGGTGAACGAACCTAGAAGAATGAGTTCTCCTACGCCGCAACAATAGCATGCATGTTCATCAATTCATGAGTTCACAGATTATTATACGAAACCCCCAAATTGAAACCCTAAAATCGGAACCCTACCTTCTCAAATTTTAGAAATGAAATGAAGGTGGATGGATACCTTCTCGACGATGGTGAGCGAATGAAGAGAGGCTTTCAGTTGAGCGCAGCGTCTTCTTGATGTGAGCGCACATCGAAGAAAAGCGACGGTACGGTGAAGATGAGTGACGGCGTCGTGATGAGTGGTGAAGATGAGTGAGTGTGCAGAGTCTTCCTGGAGTGGTGAGTGGTGACGCTGTGAGTGGTAAGTGGTGATGGCAGACCCTTTCTCTGAGTTGGGGTGATGAGTGGCGCGAAGAAGAAGGGAAAAGCTAACAAGGGTGAGTGTGTATTACATTTCATTTGATTTGGCTAAGTATTTGTATATCATTTGTTGTAAAGTTAAAAAAAATTTACTAAGTGTTGAACATTTGACTTGAGATACATTAGGCAACACTTTTAAAGCACACCTGAAACCTGACAAATAGGTTACTCTTCAAAAGTGTACTCTTTGGTGTAAAAAGTGAATCTATAGCTCTTAAGATAAGGCTACGCTTTATAAGTGATATTTATAATATCTAAGGAGATACTTTTCAAGTGATGCCACAAATGTGTTTCCTATTCTCCTACAAAAAGAAAACACGGAGAAAATCGTAGCCTATTCTAGGAATAGGTTACGCTTTTCAAATGTAGCTTAAAAAGGTGTAGCTGAATGGATATTTTTCTTGTAGTGAAAGCTCATACAGTAGTATATAATCAAGAAATATTAAGACTAGAAGCCCGATGAAGGAAAAGAAGACTAAAGATATATAAAACAGAGATACAAAGCGCAAAACGTTCACACACACGATATACTAAGGTGCGTTGGCACGAAAGGAACAGAAGATAAAATATAAAACCTTGTAAACAGTTCTAGGATACACAAGGTGGTTAATATAAGATAAACAAGTATATATATATATATATATAAGAGAAACTAGCCGTAGCTTGCGGAGTTTAGACTGACTAGTTAAACAAGATACAACAGAATTTTGATAATAAAACAGCCACATCCTATCTCTCAAAATTTTTAAAAATAAAGCCTCTAAGACATAAAATTTAACAAAAGTAAGAAACTACAATAAAATAAAACAAAAATAAATTAAAGCTGAATCATCCTTCAAAAAATATAAGTCTATAAGGCATAAAGATGTGAATAAAAACATTTAGTTTATATATTTCATTTAAATGATTTTTTAAATAATATAAAACATGGTTAAACAAAAAATAATCATCTTTCTTCAATTAAGTATTAAAAATTCAAATATTATCTTATATATCTTATATATGGAAAATTTTTAGAACTTTGATCAGATTGTTCCACTCATAAAATACTTACAAACATATAAAAAATTAGTGTGAATAAAGTTAAGGTATGCCAATGAACGTAATTATATTAACTTTTTGGGTATGTCTAAAATCAGTCCAACCATTTTGTGCGCATTAGATGCGCCACCTTTTATGAACCATTAGATTTTATTAAATGAAAATTAAAGGATATTATGAAAGAGGAGTACGGATAGATTTTATAAATATAGAATATATTAGTATATACATCTATAAATACATTTTAATACACAATATTTTAAAAATGGAAAGTATAATCTTTTATTTTAAAATAAATATAAAATATATAAATACGTACAAAAATATTTTTTATTTATTAAGATTAATTATTATACAGTACTATTTTTAATTACATAATATAAAAAATTAAATTATTTTATATTATTTGAAAATAATTAAATTATTTTATATTATTTAAAAATAATTAAATTATTCATTAAAAAATATTTATTAATAGTTAATTTTATTTAAAATATATTATTATATGACATAATTTTTTAATCAAATATTTGTAAACATACATTTTATTCAAAATAGTATATATAATATTATTTTAACAAAATTAATTATTATATAATATTTGAAAAAAATGTGTAATATTTATATGTATTATATATAATTTAAAAAAATTAATTTTAAAAATTGTATAATATTTTCATGTATTATATATCACAATAAATATGGAAACAATAAACGTGTAATATCACAATAAAAATTTAAAAAAACAAAAAAAATTAATATTTTTATGTATATTATATAATATTTTAAATGAATTTTATTTTTATAAATATTTTAAAAAAATTATATTATATAATAATATATTTATATTTCTGTTACATTAAAAAATTACGTTAAACAATTTATATTAGGTTAAAAAACTATTTCTTTTCCAATTTATATTAAAAATTATATTATATAATAATTTAATTATTTATCAAGTAATATAAAATAATTTTAATTATTTTATAAATTATATTATAGTTTAACATATCATTTTAATTTATTTTTTAATATTAGAAAAAAATTTGCATAATAATTAATCCTAATAAATATAAAAGAAGAGAATTGATGGACTCTAATAAATACAGAAAGTTAAATGCTTTAAATGACAATATTTTAATACACAATATTAAATAACAAGAAAATCTTTTATTTTTAAATAATTAAATATAAATATATAAATACAAAATATATGAATATTTTTTATTTATTAAGATTAATTATTATTAAAATAATATTTTAAACTGTAACTTAAAAATATAAAATAATTAAAATTTTATTTTATATTATTTGACAAATAATTAGATTATTATATTCAAAATTTATTATTTTATATTTTTATAATATAAAAATTATTTTATATTACTTGATAAATAATTAAATTATTATATAATAAAATTTTTATATAAATTGAAAAGGATAGAAATAGTTTTTAACGTAATATAAATTGAAATAGTTTAACGTAATTTTTTTTAACGTAACATAAATATAAATATATTATTATATAATATAATTTTTTTCCAAAATATTTATAAAAATAAAATTCATTTAAAATATTATATATTCTACATAAAAATATTAATTTTTTTATTTTTTCAAATTTTTATTGTGATATTACACATTTATTGTTTTTACGTTTATTGTGCTATATAATACATGAAAATATTATACGTTTAAAATTTTTAAAATTAATTTTTAAAATTTTTTTTTCAGAATATATATAATACATATAAATATTACACGTTTTTTGAAATATTATATAATAATTAATTTTGTTAAAATAATATTATATATACTATTTTGAATAAAATGTATATTTACAAATATTTAATTAAAAAATTATGTTATATAATAATATATTTTGAATAAAATTAATTATTAATAAATAATTTTTAATGAATAATCTAATCATTTTTAAATAATATAAAATAATTTAATTTTTTATATTATGTAATTAAAAATAGTATTGTATAATAATTAATCTTAATAAATAAAAAATATTTTTTACATATTTATATGTTTTATATTTATTTTAAAGTAAAAGATTATACTTGCCATTTTTAAAATATTCTATATTAAAATATATTTATGTATGTATATACTAATATATTCTATATTTATAAAGTTTATTATTACTCTTCTTTCATAACATCTTTTAATTTTTATTTAATAAAATCTAATAGTTCATAAAAGGTAGCGTATCTAATACGCACAAAATGATTAGGCTGATTTTAGACGTACCCAACTTTTAGTAATATGTGTTGATTAAATGACCAAAAAAGGAGCTATGCATCTCATCATTCATAATTGAATCCAACGTCTCAAAAATGCTACCGTTCATTTGCTGTGATTACTCACAACAAGTTTTAGGGCGTATAAACTCAAAGATTAATGAGATAAAAAAAATGTTTATTATATTTATGATTTATGATTTACGCAATGATTTAAATATAATAATATTTTGTTGTCTGCTTGTTACAAACTTACAATCACAGGAAGCAGCTAAGTGAATTTTTATTACAACGAGGCAATCAAAATATGACATTTCAACGGATAATAATAATAATAATAATAATAATAATAATAATAATAATAATAAAAGAGTATAGTACTATTTTAATTTCTAACGTTTAGGTTAAATCGTAATTTAATTTTTAATATTTCAAACGTCTTATTTTTGTTTAAAAAGTTTTCAAATGAATTTAATATTATCATATCATTAAATTTAACACGAATAATTAACTAAACAAGTGACATGGACATTATTGTTAAGACATATTTTTTTTGTGTTAAAAAAATATAACCAAAATCTTATAAAAAAAATTCCAAAATCCTATCAATCAATCCAACAATCTATAATAAAAAAAAATTACATTAGTAATTATTAGTAAATCAATTTTAGTAAAATCAAATATTATTCACTCTTTAATATTTTTTTGGTGACTATTCACTCTTTAATATGCTAATGTTCCTGTTAAATTTAACAATAAAATAATATTAAATATATTTAAAAAAAAATTTGAATTAAAATTTAAAATAAGACATTTGACTTTTTTAAAAATAAAATAAAATATTAAAAATTAAATTACAATTAGACCCAAATACAAAACCAAAATAATTCTTTACCCTACTAATCATCGTCATCGTTGGGAAAGGTCCACGTCTTTGATTCTCAAGTTGAATGGCAGAAGTTTTCACTTTTAATGGTATAGTACTCTTTCAGGATCAAATATTCCAATGATTTTTTGGAATTATTTGCCAGATTAAGAGATGCCAAAGCAGGATTTTCCCAAGTCAGGTTTTTCATTAAATGTGGGAAAATGATAGATAATGAACTTGGTAAATGGCTTTGACTCGAAGAGCTTAAAGCTCAAAGTGTGCATTCTAGAAACATTAGGCAGCGGTAAAATTGGAAAGAGGTGTTAACTATTCAGACAAATATCCAGCTCCGCTTTTTTAACTATTACAAAATACTAAAATAATGGCACCACATCTTTAGAACGATTTTTTACATGTTCAAACCGCCTATAATGAAATTCTACCCTTTTCAACAGTAGCCACACTTGTGGTCATTATTCGTTAACGCACATTTCATTTATATAAGAATCCAATCGATACGTTGTAATTTTAAATCAATTGATGAGAGCTATTTATGGTGTATGAGTAGACATAATATTACTCAACATGCCAAAAATAAACTACCAAATCAATTATTTCTATAAAATACATATAAAAATATATATTAAAAATAAATTTAATATAAATATTTATATATATAAATACATGATAATCACTCACTTAGTGATTGAATTTTAATATGTCAATATACTAAACTAATAGTCCAATCCTAAACATCATCACAAACTCGCACACTATTCACTCACACATCCAACATTTTTAAGAATTCTTATCCACCACTTAACATTACCAAAATTTGAATTCAAATGCAATATATTAAAAGACATGCTAATGTAGTATCTCAACTAAACCTCAGCTGCTCATTGCTCCTATGTTAAGCCACTAATAAAGCCTACGCAGGATTACTTCTGAGTTCTGACTACTATCATTGAATTGGTAAATAAATTTTCTTGCTTTAATCAAATCATGTTTCAAATTCAAACCTGACGGATAATTTAACAAAAATAAATAAAATAAATAGTAACACTGTCAAAGGTTAATGCCCAAAATAAATTATTAACACGTTTGTAAGGTAAAGTTTCATCCAATTATACTCCACAAATCAAATAACAAAACAGTTACACGCCTGTTAAGATTATAGTAAAACATTCTGTATCTTTCTCTAATAGCATGCAAGATTGAATTGAAACCACAAGACACACTATTCAGTTACACAATGTAGCATGTCCAATTGTGCATTCAGTGATTATTTATTTCTTTGCCTGTGGAAAAAAAAATCTGGGGGATTAATGAACAATATATATATATTATATTCCTCATAGATGGGGTGAAAAATAAAAATAAATAAATAAAAGAAATAAACAAACTAAATTAATCATCTGATCCTAGGATGTCTTTGTCTTCTTTCATCAACTTTATTCATCCAATCATTGAGCCACAGAAGTCCCTTGTATCCATAATATGTAGCAGTAACAAGTATGATCAAAATAAAAAGGTACAGAAGGAGCTTCTTTGTTGTCGAAATAATTTTCTGTTCAGTGATTAACAGAAAAAGAAGATGATCAGTGGAAAGAGACCAGGAGACATAGTTAGAGCATGGAAAGAAAGAACTCCTCTCAAATAATCAATATACCTGTAGTTTTGTTGCTTCCTTAGATTCTTGTACTCGTTTCTGCCTTTTTCGTCGCTTCGGAGCCAGTTTTTCATTATCTGTCTCTTTTACCTTTGAAAATAGCTAGAGCATTAGACAACACTAATTCAGAGCATAAGCCATCAAGGCACGCATCTCCAATTCAATGAAAACAGACTGGAGTGAAGTGAAAATTTAAGAAGTGGAATTATATATTCATAGATACATATCAGAATATTTTAACAAAAAAAAAATTCATTCAACCATGCATGTCATACTATTAGGTTCACGAAGTTAAGTACAAGGGATCATCTATGACTTATGGCTGCGTTTGGTTTTGACAATAGAACAAGACAGCACACTGAGAACATGACACAAAGAATGACATAAAAATTAGTGTCTTTATGTTTTGTTTGTTAATAAACTAAATATAAGATAGAACAAATTATGAAAAGTCCAATTTATTATCATTTTCTTTCGAACACAAAATTTAGGGAAAAAAAAATATAATGATAAAAAATGTAATTGTGAAAAATTGATAGGGATAATGAAAAAATAAGTGTCTTTTATTAGTGTCCTTGTGTCCCTTCTATCAAAGACACAAAATACACTAATTTAGTATCTCAGGACACAATGTCTGTGTTCATGTCTCAGCTGCCAAACATGATTGTGTCTCAGTTTCCTTCTCTCTATCCCGTACATGTAAACAAACGCAGCCACATAGAACAGATGTAGAATATAAACCTTATGAAACTAATCCTATATATAAATTAATTTTCACATACATAAGTTTGAATATTCTTGACAATTCAAGGTATCATATTGTTTGAAAATATTTGAAAAAAAATCAGACTTTGATAGAAGGTTTCATCAGAAAACAAGTTTATTGTAATGTATAGATGTTGCAAAATTTTAAAAACAAAGTGATTGTGCAAAAATGGTAATAGAACTACTTTTATACTATTGATATTATATCAAAATTTTTGCTCTCCTATAAGCTTTCAGCTTTGATCAGACCTGTATCCAACTAATGAGACAAAACTCAGATATTACAGTCTAAAAGTTCCTAGAAAAGAAGAGAATTAAACTAGCTAAATCTCCATTTTCTTTGTGTCGGTAGGGGATCCTCTTTTTAAAGAGTAGTTGCTAATACTATCAAATTTGTATTCAGGTTCCCATTATGAAACTTTTGTAATTCGATTTAGAACTTGAGCTTGATTTTCAAATCAATCACCCTTAAATGACGATGTAGACAGATTAATGTCATATTCGGCGCTAAATTTTCAGTTTTTCACAAGAAACAAAAAACTCTACAACCATTATAAAACAAAGAATGAAGCAAAACAGATAACATAAATATATGGAAGGTTCTGATTAAAATCGATTGATTACCTCTGTAACTTGAGATTTCCGTAGATGTAATTCCGACTCAACAACCTGCATTTTACTCTTGCAATCAGAATTGCAAGGAATAAGGCCAATTCCAAATTGATTTTTGGTAATATCCTTCGGGTGGGAACCAGCACTGTGATATGCTGCTTGAACATCGTGACATGGCCACTCCCTTTTCAGTGTTTGGCATTTGCAACGAACAGTGACCTAGTGAAGATTGACTTCAGATTTTAGAAGACTATATGGATAAATAATAGGGTAACTGATTACTTTATTTTGCAGTAGCTAGATTAAAATATGAAAAAATTTGCCAGCTTCAAGTCATGATGTTATAACCTTTTAATCTCACATTACCTTTTTACTGCATTTCTCAGGATTTGGGCATTCACCAGGATGGCACGTCTCGGGGCATAGATGGGTACAATTTGGTAACTTCCTGGAAAATAAGAACAACATTCAAATTTATTAGTGCAAAAAGAAAAATGGCAATAAAAGGAAGGAGGGATCAAAAATTCTTGCAGATATTTAAGTTGGATTCAAGTGCTAAACTAGTTTAACAAAAATATAAATGAATAAAAGAGAGAGAAGAGATTGGCAAAATAGAATTAAAGCAGATACTCTCTAGTTTACCTATGACACAGCCCACCACATGAACGGACTTTCTCTTGATCCTTAGCTGACAAGGTGTTGTAATATATGCACTCAAACACATGGACCATTGAGCCACAATGACAAGACCGCTTGATCAGCACTTTGCATGGAGGGCAGTCTCCAGGATGGCATCGACGAGGGCAACGATGCTGACATTTAGGTTCTCTTTCCTGAAGTAGGTATATTGAGTGAAAAATTATCAGTTCTAGTTTCTTATAAGAGTGTGTGTTAATTTCACACAGGACGACAAAAGAGAAATCTCATTTATTTGGCATAAATTGTGTTATATTACAGAGGATACATAGAGCCCAAGAATGGAGATGTAGAGAAAGAATGACATGCAACGAAATTATGGAAGTTTCAATACCTTATCACAAGGAAGAGAACAATCTTCACAAGGCTCACTTTTCTGTAGCCGGTTTGTGGAGGCCGAATTCTCCAAGGCATGGCAGGTTTTAGTACAATAATGATTACCGCACGGTAGAGGATTTCCACATAAGTTTTCACAGGCAAACTGTGATTTATCAGAGCAGACCATCTGACAGGAAGGGGTAAAAAAAGGAAAAAAAAAAAAAAAACCCTAATTAGAATCACAAAAGTAGCTGATGCAAATTTCTTACACAAATTCTTTAGAAGTATCTTGAATATCAGATGTTTATATCCAGCTTTGAAGATGAAGCAAAAACAAACCATTCGCTCCGCTCCAATGTGTTGCCCGACACATGGTCTCCACACTAATTCAGGGCAAGGAGGGCATGGAGTGCCAGGTGTACACTCACTTTGTTGTATAATTTTCTTTTTCTTTGGTTTGAGAGTGAACTCCCGATTAGGCGGAGGTTTAGCATCATGACACCTTGACACAGGATAAACTGTTAAGGAAAGGCATCAACAAAAAACACAATCTATGATCTTCTTGTTCCATCATATGATACTAGATTCTGATAAATTGATGCATTAATTAATGTTTTAAGAGTTCCCCATCAAATCTATTTGAAATGCATAAAAGATGTAAAGCTTTCATTATTCATAGCAATTTCTTCAAAATGGTAACTAGTAATATCTCAATCTAACATATTAAAGGAGAAGATTGTCTCAAACCTTAATTTGCAAGCATGGCCACAAGAGTACTCTTCTGCACAGGGAAGCCGACAAGGAGGACAGGCTCCATAATGGCATTTGTGTGGCTAGACAAAATAATTAATTCGTTAATAATACGCAAAATACATGAAAGATTTTCACTAACTATGCATACATTTCTGAGATAATGATGCATGTGTAAAAGTTTTTACACGTTCATCCCACTGCATGCTTCTCCTTTTAAGACTTTTAAGGTTGTAGGTGATTGGTCAACCACTTTTATTGAAAATATATGAGCAGATGCCTATGTAAACCACTTTATTAGTGGCAGTGCATCAAAATTAAATACTATATTTCCTTCCAAATTAAGGAATAAACAAAAAATAGTAAAGACCCGCTAAAATATATTGTGAAATTTCTTAGGGGGGGGAAAACTATATTATGAACTTTTATTATCTATTTCAAACTCACTTCTACTAGAATTAAACACATTCAATTTTAGAACATAAGTGTTCTATCTTCAAAACTATGCACCAAGTACAATTTTTTTCTCTTTAATCTAGAACAATCCCTCCCCCCCCCCCCCCCCCCAAAAACAAAAAAAATTAGTTGATTAT
This sequence comes from Arachis ipaensis, assembly GCF_059453495.1. Lineage (NCBI taxonomy): Eukaryota > Viridiplantae > Streptophyta > Magnoliopsida > Fabales > Fabaceae > Arachis > Arachis ipaensis. The sequence continues at coordinate 34,105,748 of NC_142435.1, forward strand.
ATGCTAGGAACCCTATGCTTGTCAAGCCACAAATGCACCAACCCGAGACTAGGCGAGACTTTCCCTCAACATAAATATTAGGTTAAAAAATTATCACTAATAGGAACAGTGAAGCTGTAAAGAACATGTATTTGATAAGGGAAGCAGGGTGATGAACAGACAACATTCTTATGCCAATGCCCAATCATACCATGATTTTGTAATCATTAGCAATATTTAATTTTCAGCCATTCCTAGAAACATGTTCTGTTATGGAACTTATGATCTACTCCATCTAATTGAGCATCAAAATTTGAAAGTAATCAAACTGATAACATACTCAACAAACTAGATTTTATTGTTTAAAGTTTAAACATCTAATTCATTTCCCCATACAAGTTACATTTTCTAAACTTTTTTCCACTGTCAAAGCATCAGATTGTTATTGCTGTTATCGTAGCCACACCCAAGTATACAACACTACAACATATCTCCACTTGAAAATGTAAATGCCTGAAGCAAAACAAGTCACTAACAAATAGTACCTTGAGCTTTGGTGCATGATGGCATAAAGGAGCAATAGGGCATGGTTTAGGACACTTGGGTGGTTTTTGTTCCATTTCAGTACCGCAAGGAACCTAGTAAAACATCTGTCACTCAGCACATTTGACTTGAGCAAAGAAACTAATAAAATCAAAGTGTACAACATTAACACCAACAAGATCACGTAAGATAATAGGGGTAATTGACCAGAGAACAAAAGGGGGAGAGGGGGGGGGGGGGGAAGGAAAGCAGGAATATGTATTGCCAGCATGTGTGTCCACTTATGATATCAACAACCAACAAGAGAAGTAAAGTTACAAATATCTTCAAACTAAGGCAACAGTAAAATATTAGTAATAAGAGGTTAAAAACAACAAAATAACACAAATGTTTCGAGTATCTCCATGTTTATACTAAATCTGAACTTCAAACTTATTTTCTGTTACCAAATGAAAACACTAAGAAAAAGACACTGGGAACATCACATTGACCAGTCTACATAAAATTAACCATAATAGCAGTCCTTCATTTATATATCCACTCACCTTCAATGTTCCCCTTAAATATAAATTAGTGCGATATGCAACATAAACGATTACATTATGCAAAGAAAACAATGTTGTCTAACCAACATCCCTTGCTCATTTGATCAACTCAAACCTGCCAATCATATCCCCCTCCCCCTTCAACCCCAAAAAAGAAAAAAAAAAAGTCAAGCACCATACCAACCACTTGCATTCATCTAAAATAGTCATCTCCCCTGGCACTAAATGAAGTCAGATTTGCACTGATTGTGCTTGGAAATAGTGCAATACATGTCAAAGCTAAGATTCCTTTACAAAATATTCAAGCCTCTCAATCTTATATAATGCATAACGAGCCCAACCATCATATTGTCAGCAAAATCTATGAATTATACAATTCATAATTGTGTTTTACACAAATGTGTTCACAGCTACAATTTGCATTCAAGAATGTTGGCTTCAGGTTACCAAAGTGACACAAGAAATACACTCATAAAATGGGACTTATACCATCACAATTGAAGAATTATATCTCATATACTAAATACTAAATTAATAACATAGTATAATGTCATGCTCCTATTCTGATAAACAGAAAAAGAAAGAACAGACTCAGACCTCAAAATGTGTTTCCCCACATGCACATGAAATGGTGACCATTATTGGGCAAGGAGCACAGGCACCCCTGCAATAACAAAAACCGGATAATGAAATTGATCTTTAAACATCAAAGACATAAGACAGCAATTATAGTTCCACTATGAAATAATAGCAACATACCTATGGCATGGAGAAGGGCATTTATGGTTCTTACATCTAAGCCGCCTGTCACAGACCTAATAAATTTTTAGAAAACATAAGCAAATCAATCAATACTCTTATAACATCCTAGCCTCCTATTGGAATGAACTGATGGCCAATTGGCCATAAAGTAGGCTCTAACCTCTGAGCATGGAGGGCAATCCCCATCACAGCACTTGCGTTTACAAGCATGCCGGCCACAGTCCCGCATCCTCTGGCACTTCCTTTCACACCACAAATCTTGATAGCAAGGAACCTATTCCAAGTTAAATTAACTCTGCCCACTATAATAACAATTGCACAACTACAAAACAAGCAAAACAAAGCATACAGATCTGCCGTAAAGACAGTGAAAACTCACATCTTTCCTGAGGCTGCCGCATCGACAAGACTTCTTCACAACAGTCCTACAAGTCTCGACACATGCACCACGGTGGCACCTCTCGGGGCACCTATGGTACCTACAACTAAGCATCTTATCACAAGTAGCCCCACATAAGGGCACGGTAACATCACAAGGCATCCCTTCATACACTCTCTTCCCACAAGGACATGCCCTCTTCCCTTGCAAAGGGCAGTCTCCACACTCCCCAACATGGCACCCTCTCTCACACACATGCCTCCCACATCCAAGCCTCTTCTCACAAGGCTCGCCACACCTGAAAACACGGTTACAGCACTCCCTTTCTTCCTTCTTCTTCCCACACCGGCACTGGTACACACTGCGTGCCCGGCAGGGAGGGCATTGACCCTTATGACAAATCTCAGCACAACCATGAACCCCACAATCCAGAACCTTCCCACAAACTTTCCCACACGAGAACTCCTTGAACCCGCACCTATATTACACAAATACCGATAACAGTATTGAGTATGAGTATATGACACAAAAATACAGCAAAGTTATGAAAATAAGAAGTTTAATTTAGCAGTCTTTGATGCAAATACAAATGCAATACACATACGTCAGCATAAATGAAGTATTTGAGCATCATGGACACGCACCTCCTCACATCTTCAATTTTGGTACAAAAGCAACTAACTTTCACGAGTTTCGGGCAGGACGGGCAGGGTCCAGGGTGGCATAAAAGAAGGCAATGGTGACCACAGTTGTGCTTCAATGGCCTCCCACAAATCTCACCGCAAGAATGAGGCAAAACCCATGGATCATTGGGAGGGTTCTCGAGTTTTCCGCAGAAGCAAAAGTAGGTTTTTGGAATGTGCGTGATTGGGTACTCTACCCTGCATTTGGGGCAGTTCCAGAGCGCGGTTTCAGAGGCGCGCTGCTCTGTGATAGGGAGGCGCGTGGCGGCGCGTGCGGCAGCGAGATTGGAGGCTTGGCGGGCCCATGATTGGATACAATGGAGGTGGAAGAGGGCGAAGCAGAGCGAGGAGCAGGACCATGTTGGGTCTGAGGGTTTGATGCGTTCGAGGCAGATGAGGCATGAGAGTGCGCCGGAGGATGAGGAAGTAAGGAATGATTGGATCTTTGACACTTCGGCCGGGGTGGCGGTGGTGGCGGAGGAGGAGTGGCGGCCGGTGAACTCGAAGTAGGGTTTGAAGATGGAGGCGGAGAGGTTGGAATGGCGGAGAAGATCGGAGGAGGAGGAGTGGGTTCCGCTGCCGTCGGAGTCGGTGTCGGAGTCGTAGAGTGGCGGCGGCGGCGGCGGCTGCGGAGGAGGATGTTGGAGGTGGTGGATTGATGACTTCATGTTTCCGATCTCAGCCCCCAGATCGGTGTATTGTGGTTGTTTTCAGGGAGCTTCTTTGTTTTGTGTTTAGTGTTCTGTACTTCTGTCATCTGTGCTTTGCATATTGTTCTCATGTTCTGTTTAATTAAAAATTTATTTATTTATATATTTATTTATCGGGAGAGTGAGTGGCTGAGACACTGAGTGTTATTTACTGGATCTTTTGGGAGCTTTTAATTTTGATAGGGAGTAGGGGGTGTAAGTTACCGAATCGGACCGTGAAATACCGCAAAATCGAATCGAAAATTATTACAACCAAATTAAAAATCGAAAAAATTGGTTTTTTTGTTTTTTTTTTTTTTGAATTAAACCGATCGAAATTGTTGTGGCTGCTGGTTCACGAAATTGTGATTCACACTTTTCACAATTCCGCACAACTAACCAGCAAGTGCACTGAATTGTCCAAATAATACCTTACGTGAGTAAGGGTCGATCCCACGGAGATTGTCGGCTTGAAGCAAGCTATGGTCATCTTGTAAATCTTAGTCAGGCGGATTCAAATGGTTATGAGGTTTTGATAATTAAAAGATAAATAGAACATAAAATAAAATAAAGATATTTATGTGATTCATTGGTGGGAATTTCAGATAAGTGTTTGGAGATGCTTTGTTGCTTCTGAACCTCTGCTTTCCTATTGTTTTCTTCCAATCATGCGTGCTCCCATCCATGACAAGCTGTAGGATCCTCTCGGATGAAAAATATCAGGTACAGTTTCTGCACGGCTAATCAACTGTCGGATTTCTCGTCTCGGATGAAAAATACCAGGTACAGCTACCGCACGGCTAATCATCTGTCGGTTCTCACTAGCGTCGGAATAGGATCTCTCTATCCTTTTGCACACTGCACTGCGCCCAACATTCATAAGTTTGAAGCTCGTCACGGTCATCCCTTCCCAGATCCTACTCGGAATACCACAGACAAGGTTTAGACTTTTCGGATCTCATGAATGCTGCCAATTGGTTCTAGCCTATACCACGAAGATCCTAACCTCACGGACTCGGTCTGTGGATTAGAGACCCAAGAGAATATACTCCGGCTGTCGTCTAATGACTACGTTGAACATCATGTAGACCGCTTGTGGTTGTCAGGCACGCAGATCTTGGCTAAACGAGTAATGAAGATAGTGGGTGATTGTCACGGGTCACCCCTTCATTCTGACTTAACTGAATTAAGTACGAGAGTATATCTTGGAAAAGAAGTAAGCGTGAATTGAAAGAGAAATAATAGTACTTGCATTAATTCATGAAGAACAGCAGAGCTCCGCACCTTAATCTATGAGGTGTAGAAACTCCACCGTAGAAAATACATAAGAGAAAAAAGGTCTAGGCATGGCCGAATGGCCAGCCTCCAAAATCCAAAGTTCTAAGGACTAAACGTCCAGAGATGCGAATACAATAGTAAAAAGTGCTATTTATACTAAACTAGTTACTAGGGATTACAGAAAATAAGTAACTAAGTGTAGATAGTGCAGAAATCCACTTCTAGGACCCACTTGGTGTGTTCTTGGGCTGAGCATTGAGCTTTACACGTGCATAGGCCATTCTTGGAGTTAAACGCCAGCTTGGGTGCCAGTTTCGGCGTTTAACTCCAGTTCTGGTGCCAGTTCCGGCGTTTTATTCTAGAAAAGGGTCTCTGGTGGTCGTTTAGACGCCAGTTTGGGCCATCAAATCTCAGACAAAGTATAGACTATTATACATTGCTGGAAAGCCCAAGATGTCTACTTTCCAACGCAATTGAGAGCGCGCTAATTGGGCTTTTGTAGCTCCAGAAAATCCATTTTGAGTGCAGGAGGGTCAGAATCCAACAGCATTTGCAGTCCTTTCTCAACCTCTGAATCAGATTTTTGCTCAGATCCCTCAATTTCAGCCAGAAAATACCTAAAAATACAGAAAAACACACAAACTCATAGTAAAGTCCAGAAATGTGATTTTTGCATAAAAACTAATAAAAATATAATAAAAAATAACTAAAACATACTAAAAACTATGTAAAAATAATGCCAAAGAGGGTATAAATTATCTTCTCATCAGCTCCATATAATATGTTTTAATTTGTATAATATATTTTATAATTTGTTGTAGCTGCATATAATTTGTGTTAATTTGTTTTATATATCCATTATGGCTGCATCTAATATGTTTCACAAATTGTTTTCGTATAATATCTAATATGTTTTTTTGTTTTATTTTGGTAGAAATTGCCCCAACCGGGGAAGATGATGATGAGTCTGGTGTGGATTCAGATTAAGCATGGTGGCTGTTTGGTTTTTATTTGTTTTAAAGTGACTGTTTCGGTTTAAAGTGTGTTTATTTTTGTTGTTTTGCTAGACATTTTTAATTGTATTTGTTTTATGTTTAATTAAGTTGAATTTGTATTGAATTAGGATGTGATATACTCTTGTTATTCTAGTTTATTGACGGTTTTAAAGTTCATTTTATGGTAATTTAAATTCTGATTATTAGGAATAAAAAAATCAAAAAAACCGACTGAATCAAATAGCTGTTGGTTCGGTTCAGTTCGGTTCGGTTGTTCAAACAGCAGCCAACCGAATGGTTGATATCATTGTAGAATTGATCAGGTCGGTTCGGTTGGTTTTTCGGTCCAAAACCAAACCAAACCGAACCGATTACACCCCTAATAGGGAGAAAGGGTTGGTGTATGGCATGGTTATAGGGATAGAGGGTATTTTATTGGGTTGCGATGGCTGTATCAAGTAAATCAGACAGTCCGATCGGGAGTGTAATCGGACGATCCAATTACAGTAATCGGATGGTATTCCGATTTGCGTACTGACATCCACGTGGCGTGAATACAATGGGTTTTTAGGATGGGAAAGTATGAGGAGCGAATGGAATATTTATACAATGTGTACAATGGAGGTTTAGGGAATATTAGAGATATAATCATTAGTGTTACCTTTTCTCATCAGCTGAAGCTTTTGGGATGAGTGGTATCATGACATGGTATTAGAACTCTAGATCTAAAAGGTCAAGAGTTCGATCTTTGGTGAACCCGAAAATCAGTTTAAGCTTTTGGGAAGATGTTTATTATCCCTAGTACTCGAATGGTTATTCTAGATAGTATGGGAATGTTCATTTTGTAACTCATATGGCCCCATTTTACACATTGTACAAATAAGCCATTGTCTCCCTAGCGGGACTTAGGATTAGCTTCGTTATACACTTGTTCGAACGGCTTGCTTTCCCAATCCTTACTACTATCTTCATTTTTAGCCCTTGTTGGACCACAAAGCAGCAAAAATTTTTTTAAAACAATGCCAAGAAGACCAAGAATAAAAGAAGTGAATCCATAGTTGTAAAAACCGAATTGGTGATCGAACTGGTCAGATTACTGGTTTACTAATTTATTGGTTTAACCGATGAGTTATTGGTCCAACCGATAAAACCGGTCTCATGTAAATAAAAAATATAAAATAGTCAAAAACCTAACATTAAAATTTAAAATACATAATTTTACTAATATTTTAAGAATAATTAAGTCTCGAATTTTATAAATAACTAATCGAAAGATAGACGTAAAATTTGTCCGTACTACTATAATAGTATCTTAATTGGACACGATAAGAATAACAATCTATGAACTATATCCAAAGAGTAATTTATAGTATAAATATCTTTATATAATTAAATAATTATATATAAATTTATTTTTCTTTTTAGATTAAGTAATTTTTATTTTATTTTTATATTAATTATTATTTTTTATTTTAAAATTAATTAATTTGTACTTTAATTAAAAAATAATTAATTTAAAAAATGTTGAATATAAAAAATATTGAATTAAGTATTTTTGTGTATATATATATATATATATATTTTGTTTCTTATTACTTTTCTTTTGATTATTCCACTTTTGTTTTTTTCTGTAATTTTTTTTGGCTTATTTCCTATTGTGTAAGGTTCTTTTGATTGATACCTATACCTATTTCCAAAAGTTTTTGTATTTCTTCTTTTAATAACTCTATTTTGATTACTAGATGCTTTTTCAGTTGTAATGCCTATATATATATATATATATATATATATATATTACAAGTTCTAAAATAAATAGTTATATATTTTTAACAAAAATTAAAATAACTAAGAATGGTTAGATCCTGCCTGTGACATATGGAATATATACTTCTAGGAATTCGACAAAGAATAGGTACTCATTGCAGACCGTTACTTTTGAATAGAAAGTCTCACACAGTTAAATATTTATTCCTGAAAAATATTTTTAGAAAAAGGGGGTGAGTTTTGCATATATATATAGGTGTGTATTAGTTAGGATATTATATAACATATAATATATAATATAAAAAGCATGAATGATACCAAAAGAACAAATTAGTGCAGTGGTAGTTAGCGGGCTCTTCAAGAAGAGCCAAGTTCGACTCCCATCTTGCCGTTTTTAAAAAATTTCCCAACCCCGCATGCTGACATCAGCATGACATCATCAACGCGCGTGGTTGACTGTTGACTGCGCTGGTTGACCGGACCGGTTCGGTTTAAGTTCGTGCTGGTTTTGACCAGTTTGCATCGGTTTAATCGGTTTGTACCGATTTTGACCGATTTAATTCCTTAAGCGGTCAGTACACTAAACTGGACCGGTACATAGATCGGTTCACCGATTTTTTGGTCGAACTGGCCGGTCCAGTCCGATTTTAACAACTATGAGTGAATCAGCCAGAGTTTCACATTATTAATTATTTTGGATATCTAAACTATGTAAGTTTTTATTATTCAATATTTTAATTTAATAAAAATAATAGTGATAATATTAGATTTTAGTAGAAATATTATAGTAGTATTAATTAGAAATTAGATATGTATGTATATTATTATTATTATTATTATTATTATTATTATTATTATTATTATTATTATTATTATTATTATTATTATTATTAAGTGTTAGAAATAGTGAATAAAATAGAATTAATTTATAAAATCTGTGAATAATTATTGAGCTAAATGTTATTAAAAATGTAGTGTTTAGATATTTAATTTAGAATTAACAACTTATTATTATTATGTGTGCTTTTTTAATTATTATTATGTGTTGGAATGAAATTTTAATTAATATGTTTTTTAATATTTTTTTAATTGTATTCTCCTTCTACTATGGCAAATGCAATATGCACAATATTGTTATGGCTCTTGTGAAACTGCAACCAACAAACAACCTTTATATTTTTTATTCAAATGAGTTACATCCACCTGCACTACTGGCTTACAATATTTGAATGTTTTAAGCACACTCTTTTTGCTTTGGACCACGACTTTAACCGCTCAGTCTCAAGCTTTTCACTTGACACATTCACGCCACAAGCACATGGTTAGGGACAGCTTGATTTAGCCGCTTAGGCCAGGATTTTATTCCTTTGGGCCCTCCTATCCATTAATGCTCAAAGCCTTGGATCCTTTTTACCCTTGCCTTTTGGTTTAAAGGATTATTGGCTTTTTCTGCTTGCTTTTTCTTTTTTTCTTTATTTTTTTCGTAAACTTTTGTATTTTTCACTGCTATTTCTTGCGTCAAGAATTAATTTTATGATTTTTTAGATTATCAACAATATTTCTCTTTTTTCATTATTCTTTCAAGAGCCAACAATTTTAACATTCATAAACTTCACTATAAAAAATATGCACTGTTCAAGCATTCATTCAGAAAACAATAAGTATTGCCACCACATCAAAATAATTAAACTATTTTCAAGATGGAATTCAAAATTCATGTACTTCTTTTTCTTTTTTCAGAAAATAATTTTCATTTAAGAAAGGTGAAGGATTCATAGGACATCCATAGCTTTAAGACATAGACACTAGACACTAATGATCATATAATAAAGACACAAACATAGACAAAACATAAAGCATAGAAACCAAAAAACAGAAAAATAAGAACAAAGAAATTAAACAACGGGTCCACCTTAGTGACGGCGGCTAGTTCTTCCTCTTGAAGATCTTATGGAGTGCTTGAGCTCCTCTATGTCTTTTCCTTGCCTTTGTTACTCCTCCCTCATGGCCTTTTGGTCCTCTCTGATTTCATTGAGGATAATGGAGTGCTCTTGGTGCTCCATCCTTAGTTGCCCCATGTTGGAACTCAATTCTCCTAAAGAAGTGTTGAGTTGCTCCCAATAGTTGTGTGGAGAAAAATGCATCCCTTGAGGTATCTCAGGGATTTCTTGATGAGGAACTTCCTTATGCTCTTGTTGAGGTCCATGAGTGGGCTCTCTTGTTTGCTCCATCCTCTTCTTAGTGATGGGCTTGTCCTCTTCAATGAGGATGTCTTCCTCTATGACAATTCCAACTGAATTGCATAGGTTACAGATGAGATGAGGGAAGGCTAACCTTGCCAAAGTGGAGGGCTTGTCCGCCACCTTGTAGAGTTCTAGAGGTATGATCTCATGAACTTCTACTTCCTCTCCATTCATGATACTATGGATCATGATAGCCCGGTCTATTGTAACTTTAGACCAGTTGCTAGTAGGAATGATAGAGCGTTGGATGAACTCCAACCATCCTCTAGTCACAAGCTTGAGGTCAAGCCTTCTTAGTTGAACCGACTTGCCTTTAGAATCTCTCTTCCATTGAGCTCCTTCCACACAGATGTCCATGAGGACTTGGTCCAACCTTTGATCAAAGTTGACCCTTCTAGTGAAAGGATGAGGATCTCCTTGCAACATTGGCAAGTTGAATGCCAACCTCACATTTTTCGGACTGAAATTTAAGTAATTCCCCCGAACCATTGTGAGCCAATTCTTTGGGTTCGGGTTCACACTTTGATCATGGTTCTTAGTGATCCATGCATTAGCATAGAACTCTTGAACCATTAAGATTCTGACTTGTTGGATGGGGTTGGTGAGAGCTTCCCAACCTCTTCTCCGAACCTCACGTCGGATTTCTAGATATTCACTATTTTTTAGCATGAAGGGGACTTCGGGGATCACCCTTTTCTTGGCCACAACTTCATAGAAGTGGTCTTGATAGACCTTTGAGATAAATATCTCCATCTCCCATGACTCGGAGGTGGAAGCAATTGCCTTCCCCTTCCTCTTTCTAGAGGTTTTTCCGGCTTTAGGTGCCATTAGTGGTTATGGAAAAATAAAAAGTAGAGCTTTTTCCCACACCAAACTTAAAAGGTTTGCTCATCCTCGAGTAAAAGAAGAAAGAAAGGAATAGAAGAAGAAGAAATGGAGGAGATGGAGGAGTGTGTTGGTTTCGGCCAAGGCGGGGTAGGAGTGTGTATGATGTGTGAAATTGAAGGTGGTGAGGAGGGGTATTTATAGGGTAAGAGAGAAAGGAAAGTCGTGTATGAGGGGTTGGGTTTGGGAGGGAAATGTTTTGAATTTGAATGGTGGGATTTTATGATGGATGGATGTGAGTGGTGAAGGGATTGTGGGGAAGAGGGTAGGATTTGATAGGTGAATGGTGTTTGGGGAAGAGGTATTGATGTGATTGGTCAAGGGTATTTGGGAAAGAGTGTTATGGAGAGGTGTGAAGAGGAGAGAGAGTGAGTTGGGGTAGGTGGGGATCCTGTGGGGTCCACAGATCTTGAGGTGTCAAGGAATTCTGCTCCCTGCACCATTATGGTGTTTAAACGCCCTCTGTGTGCCATTTCTGGTGATTAACGCCAACTCTGCTACCTTTTCTGGCGTTAAACGCCAGGCTGATGCCCATTTCTGGCGTTTAACGCCCACCAGACACCCTTTTCTGGCGTTAAACGCCGGTCTGTCTGCCAATTCTGGCGTTTAACGCTAGCCAGACACGAGACACCCTTTTCTGGCGTTAAACGCCAGTCTGCCTGCCATTTCTGGCGTTTAACGCCCATTCTGCTATCCTTACTGGCGTTTAAACGCCAGTAAGCCTGTCCTCCAGGGTATGCTATTTTTGATGCTGTTTTTGATTTTGCTTTAATTCTGCAGCTGTTTTTATGACTTTACATGATCATCAACCTAAAGAAAATATAAAATAACAATGGAAAACAAATGTCTATGAAATTAAATATAATTAAATAACATTGGGTTGCCTCCCAATAAGCGGTTCTTTAATGTCAATAGCTTGACAGTGAGCTCTTAGAGAGCTTCACAGAGACTCAGAGCTTAATGGTGGCCTCCCAACACCAAACTTAGAAGTTGAGTGTGGGGGCTCTGTTTGACTCTGTATTGAGAGAAGCTTTTCATGCTTTTTCTCCATGGTTACAGAAGAAGATCCTTGAGCCTTAAACACAAGGTAGTCCTCATTCAATTGAAGGACTAACTCTCCTCTGTCCACATCAATCACAGCTCTTGCTGTGGCTAGAAAGGGTCTTTCAAGGATGATGGATTCATCTTCATCCTTCCCAGTGTCTAGGATTATGAAATCAGTAGGGATGTACAGGCCTTCAACCTTCACTAAGACATCCTCTACAAGTCCATAAGCCTATTTCATTGATTTGTCTGCCATCTTTAGTGATATTCTTGTAGCCTGTACCTCAAAGATCCCCTGTTTCTCCATTACAGAGAGTGGCATGAGGTTTATTCCTGACCCCAGATCACACAGAGCCTTCTCAAAGGTCATGGTGCCTATTGTACAAGGTATTAAAAACTTTTCAGGATCCGGTTTCTTCTGAGGTAATTTCTGCTGAACCAAGGCATTCAGTTCATTGATGAGCAATGGAGGTTCATCCTCCTAAGTCTCATTACCAAATAACTTGGCATTCAGCTTCACGATTGCTCCTAGATACTGAGCAACTTGCTCTTCAATAATATCTTCATCCTCTTCAGAGGAAGAATACTCATCAGAGCTCATGAATGGTAACAGTAAGTTCAGTGGAATCTCTATGGTCTTTGTATGAGCCTCAGATTCCTTTGGTTCCTCATTAGGAAACTCCTTAGTGGTCAGTGGACATCCATTGAGGTCTTCCTCATTGGAAATTACTGCCTTTTTACTCTCTATAGGTTCGGCCATGTTGGGTATATTGATGGCCTTGCACTCTCTTTTTGGATTCTCTTCTGTATTGCTTGGGAGAGTACTAGGAGGGATTTCAGTAACTCTTTTACTCAGTTGATCTACTTGTGCCTCCAAATTTTTTTATGGAGGACCTTGTTTCAGTCATGAAACTGAGAGTGGTCTTAGATAGATCAGAGACTATGGTTGCTAAGTCAGAGAGGCTCTACTTAGAATTCTCTGTCTGTTGCTCAGAAGATGATGGAAAAGGCTTGCTATTGCCAAACCTATTTCTCCCACCATTATTATTATTGAAGCCTTGTTGAGGCTTCTGTTGATCATTCTATGAGAAATTTGGATGATTTCTCTATGAAGGATTATAGGTGTTTCCATAGGATTTTCAGGGTCATAAGCTTCTCCTTCAGAGGGGGCTTCTTTAGCATTGCCGGATGCAGCTTGCATTCTAGTCAGATTCTGAGAAATCATATTGACTTGCTGAGTCAATATTTTATTCTGAGCCAATATTGCATTCAAAGTATCAATCTCAAGAACTCCTTTTCTGAGTCATCCCATTATTCACAGGATTTCTTTCAGAAGTATACATGAACTGGTTATTTGCAACCATTTCAATGAGTTCCTGGGCTTCTGCAGGGGTTTTCTTCAGATGAAGAGATCCACCAGCAGAGTGGTCCAATGACATCTTGGACAATTCAGACAGACCATCATAGAATATACATAAGATGCTCCATTCTGAAAGCATGTCAGAAGGACACCTTCTGATCAATTGCTTGTATCTTTCTGAAGCTTCATAGAGGGTTTTACCTTCCTTCTGTCTGAAGGTTTGGACTTCCACTCTAAGCTTGCTCAACTTTTGAGGTGGAAAGAATTTGGCCAAGAAAGCATTGACCAACTTTTTCCAAGAGTTCAGGCTTTCTTTAGGTTGTGAGTCCAACCATATCCTAGCTCTATCTCTTATAGCAAAAGGGAAAAACATAAGTCTGTAGACCTCGGGATTAACCCCATTGGTCTTAACAGTGTCACAGATTTGCAAGAATTCAACTAAGAACTGATGAGGATCTTCCAATGGAAGTCCATGAAACTTGCAACTCTGCTGCATTAGAGAAACTAATTGAGGCTTAAGCTCAACGTTGTTTGCTCCAATTGCAGGAATTGAGATGCTTCTTCCATAGAAGTCGGAAGTTGGTGCAGTAAAGTCACCAAGCATCTTCCTTGCATCTCCACCATTGTTATTATTTTCGGCTGCCATCTCTACTTCTTTTTCGAAAATTTCTGTAAGGTCCTCTCCAGAGTGTTGTGCTTTAGCTTCCTCTTCAGAGTCCTTTCAGGTTCAGGATCAGCTTCAACAAGAATGTCTTTATCCCTATTTTTACTCATATGAAAAAGAAGAGAATAGAAAAGAAGAGAAATCCTCTATGTCAAAGTATAGAGATTCCTTTATGTGAGTAGAAGAATGGAAGAATAGAAGAATGAGGTAGAGAGAGAATAAGAAAAAGTCAAATACAGAGAGAGGGAGAGGGCTCGAATTTTTAAGAAGAGGGATGTTAGTGAATAAATAAAATAAATAGAAAGAGATGAGAGAGAAGGAGTATTCGAATATTAATTAAAATAAAATAAAAATATTTTTATTTTTATTTTAATTATTAGTTAGAATTCGAAATTATTAAAAGAAATAAAATTAGAATTTAAAACAATTAGTTAAATAAAAAGAATTTTGAAAAAGTGGTTAGTGATTTTCGAAAATTAGAGAGAGAGAAAAGTAGTTAGGTGGTTTTGAAAAGGATAAGAAATAGTAAATTTTTTAAAATCAAAACAAACAAGTCAAGTGGTTAATTGAAAAAGATTTGAAAATAAATTTTGAAAAGATAAGAAGTTAGAAAAAGATTTGAAATTAAGTTTTGAAAAAGATATGATTGAAATTTATTTTGAAAAAGATTTGAAAAATAAATTTAAAAAGATTTGATTTTGAAAATTAAAGTTGATGACTTGGCTAACAAGAAACTAAAAGATATGATTCTAGAATTTAAAGATTGAACCTTTCTTAACAGGAAAGTAACAAACTTGAAATTTTTGAATCAAAACATTAAATGTTAGCAATAATTTCGAAATATGAAATAAAAATAAGAAAAAGATTTTGAAAATTTTATTTTGAAGAATTTTCGAAAAACATGAAAGAAAAATGAAAAAGATTTGATTTTGAAAAAGATTTAAAAAGATAGAATTTTTAAATTGAAATTTTAGCTTGACTAACAAGAAACAATTAAATTTTTTTTTTTAAAAAAATTTTTGACCAAATCAACTCAAATTTTCGAAAATTATGAGTAAAATAAGGGAAAGATATTATTTTTTATTTTTGAATTAATGAAGAAAGAGAAAAACAACAAAATGACACAAGACATAAAAATTTAAGATCAAAACAAATAATGCATGCAAGAACACTTTGAATGTCAAGATGAACACCAAGAACACTTTGAAGATCATGATGAACATCAAGAACATATTTTTGAAAATTTTTAAGAAAAGAAACACATGCAAGACACCAAACTTAAAAGTTTTTAATGTTTAGACACTATGAATTCGAAATTGTATATGAAAAACAACAAAAAGCACAAAACAAGAAAATCACAAGATTAAACAAAGAAAATCATCAAGAACAACTTGAAGATCAAAGAAGAACACAATGCATATATTTTCGAAAATTTTAAGAAAATTAAAACATGCAATTGACACCAAACTTAAAATTTGACACAAGACTCAAACAAGAAACATAAATTTTTTTTTGGTTTTATGATTTTATTAAATTTTTTTGTGATTTTTTTTCGAAAAAAAAATAAAAAGCTTAAACATAAAATAAAATTACCTAATCTAAGCAACAAGATGAACCGTCAGTTGTCCAAACTCGAACAATCCCCGACAATGGCGCCAAAAACTTAGTGCACGAAATTGTGATTCACACTTTTCACAATTCCGCACAACTAACCAGCAAGTGCACTGGGTCGTCCAAGTAATACCTTACATGAGTAAGGGTCGATCCCACGGAGATTGTCAGCTTGAAGCAAGCTATGGTTAACTTGTAAATCTTAGTCAGGCGGATTCAAATGGTTATGAGGTTTTAATAATTAAAAGATAAATAGAACATAAAATAAAATAAAGATACTTATGTGATTCATTGGTGGGAATTTCAGATAAGCGTTTGGAGATGCTTTGTTGCTTCTGAACCTCTGCTTTCCTATTGTCTTCTTCCAATCAGGCGTGCTCCCTTCCCTGGCAAGCTGTAGGATCTTCTCGGATGAAAAATACCAGGTACGGTTTCTGCACGGCTAATCAACTGTTGGATTTCTCGTCTCGGATGAAAAATACCAGGTACAGCTACCGCACGGCTAATCATCTGTCGGTTCTCACTAGCATTGGAATAGGATCTCTTTATCCTTTTGCACATTGTCACTGCGCCCAACATTCGTAAGTTTGAAGCTCGTCACGATCATCCCTTCCCAAATCCTACTCGGAATACCACATACAAGGTTTAGACTTTTCGGATCTCAGGAATGCTGCCAATTGGTTCTAGCCTATACCACGAAGATCCTAACCTCACGGACTCGGTCCGTGGATTAGAGACCCAAGAGAATATACTTCAGCTGTCGTCCAATGACTACGTTGAACATCATGTAGACCGCTTGTGGTTGTTAGGCACGCGGATCTTGGCTAAGCGAGTAATGAAGATAGTGGGTGATTGTCACAGGTCACCCCTTCATTCTGACTTAACTGAATTAAGTACGAGAGTATATCTTGGAGAAGAAGTAAGCGTGAATTGAAAGAGAAACAATAGTACTTGCATTAATTCATGAAGAACAGCAGAGCTCCGCACCTTAATCTATGAGGTGTAGAAACTCTACCGTAGAAAATACATAAGAGAAAAAAGGTATAGGCATGGCTGAATGGCCAGCCTCCAAAATCCAAAGTTCTAAGGACTAAACGTCCAGAGATGCGAATACAATAGTAAAAAGTGCTATTTATACTAAACTAGTTACTAGCGATTATAGAAAATAAGTAACTAAGTGCAGATAGTGCAGAAATTCACTTTCGAGGACCACTTGGTGTGTGCTTGGGCTGAGCATTGAGCTTTACACGTGCATAGGCCATTCTTGGAGTTAAACGCCAGCTTGGGTGCCAGTTTGGGCGTTTAACTCCAGTTCTGGTACTAGTTCCGGCATTTTACTCCAGAAAATGGTCTCTGGTGGGCGTTTAGACGCCAGTTTGGGCCATCAAATCTCGGACAAAGTATGGATTATTGTAATTGAGAGCACGCCAATTGGGCTTCTGTAGCTCCAGAAAATCCATTTCGAGTGTAGGAGGGTCAGAATCCAACAGCATCTGCAGTCCTTTCTCAGCCTATGAATCAGATTTTGGCTCAGATCCCTCAATTTCAGCCAAAAAATACCTGAAATTACAGAAAAACACACAAACTCATAGTAAAGTCCAAAAATGTAATTTTTGCATAAAAACTAATAAAAATATAATAAAAAGTAACTAAAACATACTAAAAATTATGTAAAAATAATGCGAAAAAGGGTATAAATTATCCGCTCATCAGCTGCATATAATATGTTTTAATTTGTATAATATATTTTATAATTTGTTGTGGCTGCATATAATATGTGTTAATTTGTTTTATATATCCATTATGGCTGCATCTAATATGTTTCACAAATTGTTTTCATATAATATCTAATATGTTTTTTTTTTGTTTTATTTTGGTAGAAATTGCAGCAACCGGAGAAGATGATGATGAGTCTGGTGTGGATTCAAATTAAGCATGGTGGCTGTTTGGTTTTCATTTGTTTTAAAGTGACTGTTTCGGTTTAAAGTGTGTTTATTTTTGTTGTTTTGCTAGACATTTTTAATTGTATTTGTTTTATGTTTAATTAAGTTGAATTTGTATTGAATTAGGATGTGATATACTCTTGTTATTCTAGTTTATTGACGGTTTTAAAGTTCATTTTATGGTAATTTAAATTCTGATTATTAGGAATAAAAAAATAAAAAAACCGACCGAATCAAATCGCTGTTGGTTCGGTTCGGTTCAGTTCGGTTCGGTTGTTCAAACAGCAGCCAACCGAATGGTTGATATCATTGTAGAACCGATCAGGTCGGTTCGGTTGGTTTTTCGGTCCAAAACTGAACCAAACCAAACCGATTACACCCCTAATAGGGAGAAAGGGTTGGTGTATGGCATGGTTATAGGGATAGAGGGTATTTTATTGGGTTGTGATGGCTGTATCAAGTAAATCGGACGGTTCAACGGGGAGTGTAATCGGACGATCCAATTACAGTAATCGGATGGTATTCTGATTTGCGTACTGACATCCACGTGGCGTGAATACAGCGGGTTTTTAGGATGGGAAAGTATGAGGAGCGAATGGAATATTTGTACAATGTGTACAATGGAGGTTTAGGGAGTATTAGAGATATAATCATTAGTGTTACCTTTTCTCATCAGCTGAAGCTTTTGGGATGAGTGGTATCATGACATGGTATTAGAACTCTAGATCCGAAAGGTCAAGAGTTCGATCTTTGGTGAACCCGAAAATCAGTTTTAGCTTTTGGGAAGATGTTTATTATCCTTAGTACTCGAATGGTTATTCTAGATAGTATGGGGATGTTCATTTTGTAACTCATATAGCCTATTGTACACATTGTACAAATAAGCCATTGTCTCCCTAGCGGAACTTAGGATTGGCTTCGTTATACACTTGTTTGAACGGCTTGCTTTCCCAATCCTTACTACTATCTTCATTTTCAGCCATTGTTGGACCACAAAGCAGCAAAAAAAATTTTAAAACAATGCCAAGAAGACCAAAAATAAAAGAAGTGAATCCATAGTTGTAAGAACCAAATTGGTGATCGAACTGGTCAGATTACTGGTTTACTAATTTATTAGTTTAACCGATGAGTTATTGGTCCAACCGATAAAACCGGTCTCATGTAAATAAAAAAGTATAAAATAATCAAAAACCTAACATTAAAATTTAAAATACATAATTTTACTAATATTTTAAAAATAATTAAGTCTCGAATTTTATAAATAACTAATCGAAAGATAGACGTAAAATTAGTCCGTACTACTATAATAGTATCTTAATTGGACACGATGAGAATAACAATCTATGAACTATATCCAAAGAGTAATTTTAAAGTCTAAATATCTTTATATAATTAAATAATTATATATAAATTTATTTTTCTTCTTAGATTAAGTAATTTTTATTTTATTTTTATATTAATTATTATTTTTTATTTTAAAATTAATTAATTTGTACTTCAATTAAAAAATAATTAATTTAAAAAATGTTGAATATAAAAAATATTGAATTATAGTATATATTATATATTATTACTTTTCTTTTGATTATTCCACTTTTGTTTTTTTCTGTAATTTTTTTTTGGCTTATTTCCTATTGTGTAAGGTTCTTTTGATTGATACCTATACCTATTTCCAAAAGTTTTTGTATTTCTTCTTTTAATAACTCTATTTTGATTACTAGATGCTTTTTCAGTTGTAATGCCAATATATATATATTACAAGTTCTAAAATAAATAGTTATATATTTTTAACAAAAATTAAAATAACTAAGAATGGTTAGATCCTGCCTGTGACATATGGAATATATACTTCTAGAAATTCGACAAAGAATAGGTACTCATTGCAGACCGTTACTTTTGAATAGAAAGTCTCACACAGTTAAATATTTGTTCCTGAAAAAGGCATCACCGTTGTCAATGGCTACATCCCATCCTCTCTGTGAAAAAGGTCCAAATGCTCTGTCACGGCACGGCTAATCATCTGGAGGTTCTCGATCATACTGGAATAGGATTCACCCTCCTTTTGCGTCTGTCACTACGCCCAGCACTCGTGAGTTTGAAGATCGTTACAGCCATCCCTTCCCAGATCCTACTCGGAATACCACAGACAAGGTTTAGACTTTTCGGATCTCAGGAATGGCCATCCATGGGTTCTAACTTATACCACGAAGATTCTAATATCTCGGACTCGGTCCTCTGTATTAGATATCTAAGAGATACTCATTCTAGCTTGTTTGCATGTAGAACGGAAGTGTTTGTCAGGCACGCGTTCATAAGTGAGAATGATGATGAGCGTCACATAATCATCACATTCATCATGTTCTTGGGTGCGAATGGATATCTTAGAAGCAGAATAAGTTGAATTGAATAGAAAAACAGTAGTACTTTGCATTAAATCATGAGGAACAGCAGAGCTCCACACCTTAATCTATGGAGTGCAGAAACTCTACCGTTGAAAATACATAAGTGATGAAGGTCCAGGCATGGCCGAATGGCCAGCCCCCAAACATGATCAATATGATCCAAAGTTGAACTAAAAATCCTCAGATTATCCGATGTAAATACAATAGTAAAAAGTCCTATTTATACTAAACTAGTTACTAGGGTTTACAGAATTGAGTAAATGAAGTAGAAATCCACTTCCGGGGCCCACTTGGTATGTTCTTGGGCTGAGCTTGAAGTTTACACATGGAGAGGTCATTCTTGGAGTTGAACGCCAGTTTGTAATGTGTTTCTGGCGTTGAACTCCACTTTGCAACTTGTTTCTGGCGCTGGACGCCAGACTGCAGCATGGAACTGGTGTTGAACGCCAGTTTATATCATCAATCCTTATTCAAAGTATGAACTATTATATATTGCTGGAAAGTCCTGGATGTCTACGTTTCAACGCAATTGGAAGCGCGCCATTTGGAGTTCTGTAGCTCCAGAAAATATACTTTGAGTGCAGGGAGGTCAGAATCCAACAGCATCAGCAGTCCTTCTTCAACCTCTGAATCTGATTTTTGCTCAAGTCCCTCAATTTCAGCCAGAAAATACCTGAAATCACAGAAAAACACACAAACTCATAGTAAAGTCCAGAAATGTGAATTTAACATAAAAACTAATAAAAACATCCCTAAAAGTAACTAGATCCCACTAAAAACATACTAAAAACAATGTCAAAAAGCGTATAAATTATCCGCTCATCACAACACCAAACTTAAATTGTTGCTTGTCCCCAAGAAACTGAAAATCAAATAGAATAAAAAGAAGAGAATATACTATAAATTCTAAAATATCAATGAAACATAGCTCCAATCAGATGAGTGGGACTTGTAGCTTTTTGCCTCTTGAATAGTTTTGTCATCTCACTTTATCCATTGAAGTTCAGAATGATTGGCATCTATAGGAACTTAGAATTCAGATAGTGTTATTGATTCTCCTAGTTCAGTATGTTGATTCTTGAACACAACTACTTTATGAGTCTTGGCCGTGGCCCTAAGCACTTTGTTTTCCAGTATTACCACCGGATACATACATGCCACAGACACATAACTGGGTGAACCTTTTCAGATTGTGACTCAGCTTTGCTAAAGTCCCCAATTAGAGGTGTCCAGGGTTCTTAAGCACACTCTTTTTTGCTTTGGACCTTGACTTTAACCGCTCAGTCTCAAGTTTTCACTTGACACCTTCACGCCACAAGCACATAGTTAGGGACAGCTTGGTTTAGCCGCTTAGGCCAGGATTTTATTCCTTTAGGCCCTCCTATCCACTGATGCTCAAAGCCTTGGATCCTTTTTATTACCCTTGCCTTTTGGTTTTAAGGGATATTGGCTTTTTCTGCTTGCTTTTTCTTTTTCTCTTTTTATTTTCGCCATTTTTTTCTGCAAGCTTTGTATTCACTGCTTTTTCTTGCTTCAAGAATCATTTTTATGATTTTTTAGATTATCAAATAACATGTCTCCTTGTCATCATTCTTTCAAGAGCCAACATATTTGACATTCTTAAACAACAACTTCAAAAGACATATGCACTGTTCAAGCATTCATTTAGAAAACAAAAAGTATTGTCACCACATCAAAATAATTAAACTAGTTTCAAGGATGAATTCGAAACCATGTACTTCTTGTTCTTTTGTAATTAAAACATTTTTTCATTCAAGAGAGGTGATGGATTCATAGAACATTCATAACTTTAAGGCATAGACACTTAAATACTAGTGATCATGAAGACAAAAACATAAACAAACATAAAGCATAAAAATAAAAAAAACAGGAAAATAAATAAACAAGGAGATTAAGGAATGAGTCCACCTTAGTGAGGGTGGCGTCTTCCTCTTCTTGAAGAACCAATGGTGCTTTTGAGCTCCTCTATGTCTCTTCCTTGTCTTTGTTGCTCCTCTCTCATTGCTTTTTGATCTTCTCTAATTTCATGGAGGATGATGGAGTGATCTTGATGTTCCACCCTTAATTGTCCCATGTTGGAACTTAATTTTCCTAGGGAGGTGTTGATTTGCTCCCAAAAATTCTGTGGAGGAAAGTGCATCCCTTGAGGCATCTCAGGGATTTCTTGGTGATGAGCTTCTTCATGCGTCTCTTGAGATCCATGAATAGGCTCTCTTGTTTGCTCCATCCTTTTCTTAATGATGGGCTTGTCCTCTTCAATGAGGATATCTCCCTCTATATCAATCCCAGCCGAATTGCATAGGTGGCAAATGAGGTGAGAAAAGGCTAACCTTGCCATAGTGGAGGACTTGTCAGCCACCTTGTAGAGTTCTTGAGGTATAATCTCATGAACCTCCACTTCCTCCCCAATCATGATGCTATGGATCATGATGGCCCGGTCTATTGTAACTTCAGACCGGTTGCTAGTGGGAATGATTGAGCATTGAATGAACTCCAACCATCCTCTAGCTACAGGCTTAAGGTCCAGTCTTCTCAGTTGAACCGGTTTTCCTTTTGAGTCAATCTTCCATTGAGCTCCTTCCACACATATGTCCATGAGGACTTGGTCCAACCTTTGATCAAAGTTGACTCTTCTTATGTAGGGGTGTGCGTTCTCTTCCATCATTAGCAAGTTGAATGCCAACCTCACATTTTTTGGACTAAAATCTAAGTATTCCCCCGAACCATGGTGAGATAATTCTTTGGGTTCGGGTTCTTACTTTGGTCATGGTTCCTAGTGATCCATGCATTAGCATAGAACTCTTGAACCATTAGAATTTCGACTTGTTGGATGGGGTTTGTTAGAACTTCCCAACCTTTTCTTTGGATCTCATGTCGGATCTCCAGATACTCATTTTTCTTGAGTTTGAAAGGGACCTCGGGGATCACCTTCTTCTTGGCCACAACATCATAGAAGTGGTCTTGATGGGCTTTGGAGATGAATCTTTCCATCTCCCATGACTCGGAGGTGGAAGCTTTTGTCTTTCCTTTTCCTTTTCGAGAAGATTCTCCGGTCTTAGGTGCCATCAATGGTAATGGAAAAACAAAAAACTTATGCTTTTACCACACCAAACTTAGAATATTGCTCGCCCTCGAGTAAGAGAAGAAAGAAAAGAAGAAGAAGAAGAAGAAGATATAGAAGAGAGGGAGAGAGGTTGTGTTTCGGCCAAGAAGGGGATGAGAGGGTTGTGTTGTGTGAGAATGAAGAAGAATGGAGAGGTTTATATAGTGGAGGGAGAGGGGTTAAGGTTCGGCCATATGGGGTGGATTTGGGTGGGAAAGTGATTTTGAATTTTGAAGGTAGGTGGGGTTTATGAGGTAGGTTTATAGGGAAGAGTGGATGGATGTGAGTGGTGAATGGGTAATAGGGAAGAGAGGGAATGAGGTGATTGGTGAAGGGTTTTGAGAAAAGGTGTTTATTGGGAAGAGAGGATGAATGAGAAGAGGGGAGAGTATGAGTGGAGGTAGGTGGGGATCCTGTGGGGTCCACAGATGCTGAGATGATCCTGTGGGGTCCACAGATCCTTAGGTGTCAAGGATTTACATCCCTGCACCATTGAGGCATGTAAAATGCCTTTGCATGCAATTCTGGCGTTTAAACGCCGAATTGATGCTTGTTCTGGGCGTTCAACGCCCAGATGCAGCATGTTTCTGGCGTTGAACGCCAGTTCTATGCTTGTTTCTGGCGTTCAGCACCAGCTTTCCTCAGGGTGTATTCCTGGCGTCTGAACGCCAGGATGTTGCTTGTTTCTGGCGTTCAACGCCAGATCCATGCTCTGTTCTGGCGTTGAACGCCAGCCAGATGCTCCTTACTGGCGTTTAAACGCCAGTAAGCCCTTCCTCCAGGGTGTGATTTTTCTTCTACTGTTTTTGATTCTATTTTTAATTTTTCTATTTATTTTGTGACTCCACATGATCATGAACCTAATAAAACATGAAAGAACAATAAGAATGAAAATAAAAGATAAATAAAAATTGGGTTGCCTCCTGATGAGCGGATAATTTATACGATTTTTGGCATTGTTTTTAGTATATTTTTAGTATATTTTAATTAGTCTTTATTATATTTTTATTAGTTTTTATTTAAAAATCACTCTTCTGGACTTTACTATGAGTTTGTGTGTTTTTCTGTGATTTCAGGTATTTTCTGGCTGAAATTGAGGGACCTGAGCAAAAATCTAATTTAGAGGCTGAAAAAGGACTACAGATGCTGTTGGATTCTGACCTCCCTGCACTGAAAGTGGATTTTATGGAGCTACAGAAGCCCAATTGGTGCGCTCTCAATTGCGTTGGAACGTAGACATCCTGGGCTTTCCAGTAATATATAATAGTTCATACTTTGCCCGAGATTTGATGGCCCAAACAGGCATTTCAAGTTAGCTCAAGAATTCTAGCGTTTAACTCCAAAACTGGCACAAAAACTGGAGTTAAACGCCCAAACTGGCACAAAAGCTGGCATTTAACTCCAAGAAAAGTCTCTACACATGGAAGCTTCAATGCTCAGCCCAAGCACACACCAAGTGGGCTCGGAAGAAGATTTCTGCATTAATTACTGATTTCTGTAAACCCTAGGCTACTAGTTCTCTATAAATAGGACCTTTTGCTATTGTATTTTGACACTTGATATACTTCAGATCTTTGATAAGTCTTGTGCTTCTTAGACACGTTTGGAGGCTGGCCTCATGGCCATGCCTGAACCTTGTTCTTATGTATTTTCAAAGGTGGAGTTTCTACACACCATAGATTAAGGTGTGGAGCTCTACTGTTCTTCATGAATTAATACAAGTACTATTGTTTTTCTATTCAACTCAAGTCTATTTATTCTCCAAGATATTCATTCGTTCTTCAACTTGATGAATGTGATGATCCGTGACACTCATCATCATTCTCACCTATGAACATGTGCCTGACAACCACCTCTGTTCTACTAGCAATGGCTTGAATGCGTATCTTTTGGGTTTCTAATCTAAGATTGGAACCTTTGTGGTATAGGCTAGAATTATTGGCGGCCATTCCTGAGATCCGGAAAGTCTAAACTTTGTCTGTGATATTCCGAGTAGGATCTAGAAAAGGATGACTGTGACGAGCTTCAAACTCACGATTGTGGGGCGTGTGACAGACGCAAAAGGATCAATGGATCTTATTCCAAAATGTTCGAGAACCGACAGCTGATTAGCCGATGTTGTGACAGAGCATCAGGACCATTTTCACTGAGAGGACGGGATATAGCCATTGACAACGGTGATGCCCAACATAAAGCTTGCCATGGAAAGGAGTATGAATGATTGGAAGAAGGCAATAGGAAAGCAGAGGTTCAAGGGGAACAAAGCATCTTCATACGCTTATCTGAAATTCTCACCAATGAATTACATAAGTATCTCTATCTTTATTTTATGTTTATTTTCATCACCTTAAACTCCATAACCATTTGAATCTGCCTGACTGAGATTTACAAGATGACCATAGCTTGCTTCAAGCCGACAATCTCCGTGGGATCGACCCTTACTCACGTAAGGTTTATTACTTGGACGACCCAGTGCACTTGCTGGTTAGTTGTGCGGAATTGTGACAAAGTGTGATTCACGTTTAAGAGCTCCAAGTCTTTGGCGCCATTGTTGATGATCATAATTTCGTGCACCACCTCCCAACAAGCGCTTCTTTAATGTCAATAGCTTGATAGTGAGCTCTCATGGAGCCTCACAGATGTTCAGAGCATTGTTGAGACTTCCCAACACCAAACTTAGAGTTTGAATATGGGAGTTCAACACCAAACTTAGAGTTTGGTTGTGGCCTCCCAACACTAAACTTAGAGTTTGACTGTGGGGGCTCTGGTTGACTCTGCAGTGAGAGAAGCTTTTCATGCTTCCTCTCCATGGTTACAGAGAGAGATCCTTGAGTTTTAAACACAAGGTTGTCCTTATTTAGTTGAAGGATCAATTCTCCTCTGTCCACATCAATCACAGCTCTTGCTGTGGCTAGGAAGGGTCTTCCAAGGATGATGGATTCATCTTCATCCTTCCCAGTATCTAGGATTATGAAATCAGCAGGGATGTAAAGGCCTTCAACCTTTACTGACATGTCCTCTACTTGTCTGTAAGCCTGTTTTCTTGAATTGTCTGCCATCTCTAATGAAATTCTAGCAGCCTGCACCTCAAAGATTCTAAGTTTCTCCATTACAGAGAGTGGCATGAGGTTTATTCCTGACCCAAGGTCACATAGAGCCTTCTCAAAGGTCATGGTGCCTATGGTACAAGGTATTAGGAACTTTCCAGGATCCTGTTTCTTCTGAGGCAATGTCAGTTGATCCAGATTACTCAGTTCATTGATGAGCAAGGGAGGTTCATCTTCCCAAGTCTCATTACCAAATAGTTTGGCATTCAGCTTCATGATTGCACCAAGGTACTTGGCAACTTGCTCTTCAGTAACATCCTCATTCTCTTCAGAAGAAGAATACTCATCAGAGCTCATGAAGAGCATAAGGAGGTTCAATGGAATCTCTATGGTTTCTAAATGAGCCTCAGATTCTTTTGGTTCCTCAAAGGGAAACTCTTTGTTGATCACTGGACGTCCCAGGAGGTCTTCCTCCTTGGGATTCACGTCCTCCCCTTCCTCCTTGGATTCGGCCATGATGGTTATATCAATGGCCTTGCAATCTCTCTTTAGATTCTCTTTTGTATTGCTTGGGAGAGTACTAGGAGGGGTTTCAGTGATCTTTTTACTCAGCTGGCCCACTTGTGCCTCCAAATTTCTAATGGATGACCTTGTTTCATTCATGAAACTCAGAGTGGCCTTAGATAGATCAGAGACTAAATTTGCTAAGTTAGATGGATTCTGCTCAGAATTCTCTGTCTGTTGCTGAGTGGATGATGGAAAAGGTTTACTATTGTTAAACCTGTTTCTTCCACCATTATTAAAGCCTTGTTGAGGCTTTTGTTGATCCTTCCATGAGAAATTTGGGTGATTTCTGCATGAGGGGTTATAGGTGTTCCTATAGGGTTCACCCATGTAATTTACCTCTGCTATTGCAGGGTTCTCAGGATCATAAGCTTCTTCCTCAGAAGATACCTCTTGAGTACTGTTGGATGCAGCTTGCATTCCATTCAGACTCTGAGAAATCATATTGACTTGCTGAGTCAATATTTTATTCTGAGCCAATATGGCATTCAAAGTATCAATTTCAAGAACTCTCTTCTTTTGAGGCGTCCCATTACTCACAGGATTCCTCTCAGAAGTGTACATAAACTGGTTATTAGCAACCATGTCAATGAGTTCTTGAGCTTCTACAGGCGTTTTCTTTAGGTGAATGGATCCACCTGCAGAAGTATCCAATGACATCTTAGCTAATTCAGACAGACCATCATAGAATATATCCAGGATGGTCCATTCTGAAAGCATGTCAGAAGGACACTTTTTGGTCAGTTGCTTGTATCTCTCCAAAGCTTCATAGAGGGATTCACCTTCTTTCTGTCTTAAGGTTTGAACATCCACTCTAAGCTTACTCAGCTTTTGAGGAGGAAAGAACTTGGCTAAGAAAGCCGTGACCAGCTTATCCCAAGAGTTCAGGCTATCCTTGGGTTAAGAGTCCAACCATATTCTAGCTTTGTCTCTTACAGCAAACGGGAAAAGCATGAGCCTGTAGACCACGGGATCAACCCCATTGGTCTTAACAGTATCACAGATCTGCAAGAATTTAGTTAAGAACTGAAAAGGATATATATAATACCCAATTCTTAACCAAATGTTTCTAAACCCACTTTTCCCCACACTTAATTCATGAGCACTCTCACTAGTCTAAGCTAACCAAGGATTCAAATTAAGGATATTATTGTTTTCCACTTAGAGTTAGTGATGAGCTAAAGTAAAGAACAAAGGGGTATAATAGGCTCAACATTGGTTTGCAAAGGATAATGAAAGGGTAAGGCCATATGGGTATGTAAGCTCAGTGAAACAAGGCCTCAATCATGTAAGTGCATGCATACATCAAACCATGGAAATATAGAATCAAGCAAGACAAAGATCACAATTTTAGAGAGAACAACACACACCAAAAAAATAAAATATTGGTTGATAAAATGCAACCAATTCAAATAAGCTCAAAAATCTCACAGGTTTTGTGTGTTCGAGCTCTAAAACCATGTTCCAGTATAATATTTCTTCAAACAAGTTCAATAAAAATTTTAATTCAAATTAGTGAAATGCTATAAAAAGTTTCTTGAAAAAGAAAATATTACTTCAACCAAGTAGTGGTAAAATATGCACAAAATTAAACAAATATGCAATCAAACATGCAAATGTAACAATGAACTAACAAAGAAAATAAGACATTGGTGTTGAGAAGGAAATAACTAACCCATGGAGATCGGTATCGACCTCCCCACACTTAAAGATTGCACCGTCCTCAGTGCATGCAGAGATGTACAAGTGGATGGATGGCTCTAACTGACACTTTTCTCCAAGGATTGTGCAGATGGACTTGTTTGTCTCCCTATTTAGAAGCTTTCCCTTTCCCTTCTTTGGTGGCCAGCCTGAAAGAAGAAGAAAAAGAAGAAAAGTAACCCAAAAACAAAGATAGGAAACAATTTAAAATATGGTTGGGTTAATGCCAAATGATGAGAGTCTCAATTACATGGTAGCTACAACATGCAAGTGAAAATATAGTAGAAGCACATGGCATACCAGTGGTGTAAAAGTTGCAACAATGGGGGAAAGGATGTGGGTAATGCAAGATAGTGTAAGTTCGTGTCAATGCAAGATAATATAAGTATCATAAAGGAGTAGCATTGACTTATGAAGAATAATACCCAGTCAGAGTAAAATAAGTCATTAAGCACCAAAATAATACCAGAAAAGATACAACAGTTGAATAAGAAAATTTAACACCAATGGAAAAATAATAAATTTAGAAAAGAAAAAAATATGCACAAAATTAAAATGCAATAAATGAAAGTATGCAAATAAATTAAGTAAAATAGAATGAAAGTGAAGAAGGAGGAGAAGTTAAAGGGATGAAGAAGAAGAAAGTAAGAAGGGAGGAAGAAAGAAAGAGAAAAGATAGAAGAAAAGATAGAATAAATTAGGATTAGAAAAGAAAAGATAAGATAAGTGGCAGCTGATCTGGATAAACTGTGCGTCGCATGCGACGCGGACGCGTGGGTCACGCTGTCGCGTGGTGGACGATAAGTTCAGGTGATGCGGACGCGTGGGTCACGTGAT
Source organism: Arachis ipaensis (assembly GCF_059453495.1). Classification (NCBI taxonomy): domain Eukaryota; kingdom Viridiplantae; phylum Streptophyta; class Magnoliopsida; order Fabales; family Fabaceae; genus Arachis; species Arachis ipaensis. Next base: position 34,134,790 of record NC_142435.1, read on the forward strand.
CGCGTAGCTTGATTTGTGCTATTGGCACGAGTGTAGCCTCGCGTACGCACAACTTTTTGTTTTAAATGCATTTTGCCAAAAATCTGGATGACGCGGTTGCGTGAGTGACGCGATCGCGTGAATGGCCATATTTTGAAAACGACGCGACCGCGTGGGGCACGCAGTCACGTGGTAGGGCTTGTGCTTCTAGCATCATTCCAGCCCAACTCCATCATGACTTGCTGCCATATATCTCTTTTACGTCGATTTTTAGGGGCACGCGTTCGCGTGGGTGACGCAGACGTATGGGGAGGCTATTTTTCAAAATGACACGGACGCGTCAGCGACGCGGTCACATGGGCATGTTTGTGCCTAAGGCACGCCTCCAACCACGCTTTCGTGTGATTCTCTGCTTCTTTTCTTCTCGTGTCCAAGGCACCTATGACGCGGACGCGTCAGCGACGCTGGCGCGTCGCGTGCCTCTCTCTCCCTTCTTTTTTTTTATTTTATGCAATATGCAGATGCAAATGCAGAATACAGGTGAATATGCAGAAATTATGAATGAACACTAGTAAAAATAAAATAAAATAATATTAAGAATAAAAAAGAACGATTATACCATGATGGGTTGTCTCCCACCTAGCACTTTTAGTTATAGTCCTTAAGTTGGACATTTGGTGAGCTCTTTGTCATGGTGGCTTGTGCTTGAACTCGTCTTGAAACTTCCACCAATGCTTGGACCTCCTATAAGCTCTATCAATACCAAGTGAATTCCTCAAGCTTTGATGGAGTTTTTCACAAGCTTTGAGCTCCCAAATTTGATCCTCATGTATGCCTGGATCCCAAATCTTGTTTCTGCACCCGTCTTCAAGTGGAACATGATGATTCCATCCGGGTGATAAGCAATCCGAATTCTCACTACGGCATCCAAACAGCTTCCTAGACCCATACGCTTTAGCATTCTTCCAACCATGATAATTCAACCGTGAGCTTCCTATCACAATAAACCTAGGACTGTATTTCCAACTACTACACGACTCTTTCTTACTCCTCAATCCACAAAGAGCTCTAAGTTGACCATCATTTTCAAGTAAACCATATTCAAGTGGAAAAGTAAAAGTTAAGGATAAGAGTTTTACCCACTTGGGGGAGAGGTCTCCAACAAGTTTGGCATGGTGATTTCAAGCTCCATTCCATTGAGCTCTTCCTTGATAACTTCCACCTCTTTGTAAGCTTCTTCAGTTTTAACCTCGTCCTCTTGGTAGCTTTCCTCCAATTCAATCTCTTCTTTATTGCTCACCAAGGGCATGGGAGGTTGTGCTTCTTCTTCTTTAATCTCCATCTCTTGATCAACCTCTTCAAAGTCTTTAGCCATGATATGCCTTGAAGGTTGTACTCCCTCTTTGGCATCAAATTCAAATGTCTTGGAAGGAGGTTCTATGACTGGACTTTTCCATGGAGGTTCTGCATCTCCCAAGTCTTCAACCACTTCTTCCTCTTTAATAATTACTGCTTTGTCCAGTTGTTTTAGTATAAAATTGTACTCATCCATGATGATTTTCTTTCCATGACAACTCCTTTCAACTATTCCTTCATCTTCAAGGGTCTCTCCTACCTTCACCCTTTGGGCCTCCTCTTGCTCTAAGACAAGATCAGACTCCTCCTTGATGTCTTTCTTCACTAATTCTTCAACCACTCCTTCGACTTCAAGGGTTTCTACTACCTTTATCTGTAGGGCCTCCTCTAGCTTCTTATGAAGTATAGATTCACGAAGATGATTCCTTCTTTCTTGTTCCATATCAATAGCATAATTGGGATCATCTTGCTCTTGGATTGATGGATGTGGGTGCTCTTCCATGGAGGGTGGTGATGGGATGGAAAGATCATTATGTGGTTGAAAAAGAAGCGCACTAGAGCTTGAGGGTTGAATATTGGAGGTAGAGGGTTGGTCCATACGGGATATAAGTGCTTGAAGAGTAGAGGTGAGACCAATAATGTTAGAGATGAGTGTGTTGTTATCCAATAGAAGTTGGGGTGGATAGGAGGGTTCATTTGTTGGGGAGAGGGCTCATAATACGGAGGTGGTTCTTCTTGATAAGGATATGGAGATGGTGAATATTGAGGTGGTGGTTCTGGGTGTGGTTCATATGGTGGTTGGTGTGGTGGATAAGGATTAGGATCATATGGATGTGAATGGTTGTAGGGGGCTTGTTGGTATGGTGGTTCAAAGGTATGTTGGGGAGGCGGTTCATAAGCATATGGTGGGCCTTGTTGGTAACTACAAGGGGATCCACCATATTCATCATCTTGGTACGCTCCCTGGAATGGCTCTTGACCATAGTAATTTGGTGAAGGTGGTTTGTCACGAAAGGGTCCACCATAACTATTGTCTTGGTATGCATCACAGAATGGTTGTTGGTTATAGCGCATTGGAGGGGGTTGTTGCCAAGATGGTTGATCAAATCCTTGTGGCTCCTCCCATCTTTGATTCTTCCAACCTTGATGCCTATTTTCATTATAGTTTTCATTCCTTACAACAACATTGGAACCAAACTTGAAACTAGAGGTGTGAGAATTCATAGTAGCAAAAGAAAATAAAAACAAAAACTAATAAAAAAATTAATGAAAATAAACTCCTAAAACTAGAAATACTGACAACAATATAAGATAAAAATTTGAAAAAGGTTTAAATTTTGAAAAGGTTTGATTTTTAAAATTTTAAATTTAAATTTTGAAATTTGAAATTTGAATTTTGGAATTTAAATATTGAAATTTGAAATTTGATTTTGAAATAAGATAAGATAAGATTTTGAAAAAGATATGATTTTTGAAAAAGATTTGAATTTTGAAATTTAAAACTAAGATAAGATAAGATAAAAATTTTAAAATAAAAAATCTGAATTTTTTTTTTGTAATTTTCGAAAAAAATTAATTAAAATAAAGAGTAAAGATATTTTTGAATTTAATAAGGAAAGAGAAAAACAATAAAATGACACCAAACTTAAAATTTTTAGATCAAAACGAAGAAAACAACCAAGAACAACTTGAAGGTCAAGATGAACACGAAGAACAACTTGAAAATCAAGAAAGAATAAGGAACATTATTTTCGAAAATTTTAATAACTAAATAAAAACCAATAACCTCTTAATTTACGAAAAAGCAAAATAAAAATAAAAATAAAAACAAATAAACAAGCAAAAAGCAAATATTTACAATAACCAATAATAAGGCACACGTTTGCAATTCCCCGGCAACGGCGCCATTTTTGACGATCGGATTTCTGCTAATTCAGAATTTTTATAAAAATATAATCGCGTTGTAAGTATAGTTTCTAAACCAACAGAGAATCCTTTTGTACAAAAGTTTGGTTGTCACAAGTAACAAACCCAATAAAATTTATAACCGAAGTATTCAAATCTCGGGTCGTCTTCTCAAGGAATTGCAGGGAGGTGTGATTTATTATTGATTATGGAATAAGGCGTGTTTTTGGGTTTTTGAAATAGAGAACAAGTAATTTAATTGGCAGAAAAAATAAATTAATAATTATAAAGAAAACTCTTGGCAAGGTATAAGAACTGGAAATCCTATCCTAGTTATCCTTATCAGGTGTGATGAGAATTGGATTTTGCTCCCACTTAGTTAACCCTTACTAAATAAAGAAAAGTCAAGTGGACTAATTAACTTGATTCCTCAAGTCCTAGTCAACTCCTATGGAAAGACTAGCTTTAGAGGGACCCAAATCAATCAGCAATCCCAATTTCCAATCAACTGCTGAGTTTGATAACTAAAGTGTCACCAATTACTTAACCAAAGCCAAAGGAAAAAATAAATCTAAATTAAATTGAAAGCATTATAAATAGAATAAAACAATCATAAATCTGAAATACCTCAAATTGTATTAAATAAAGAAATCAATTCTAACATGGAGTTCATAAGCCAAATTGAAAAGATAAATAACAATTAAAGTAATAGAATAAATAAAAGTAAAAAATAAATTAAAGGAACATTGAACCTGGAATGAAAGAGCAATCCTAAAATTAAGAGAAATCCTAAATCCTAATCCTAATCCTAAATCCTAAGAGAGAGGAGAGAGCCTCTCTCTCTAAAAGCTACATCTAAAACCTAAAATTGTGAATTATGAATGTTGTATCAATTGTTGTCTATGTGAATGGATGGATTCTCCCACTTTATAGCCTCTAATTTGTGTGTTCTGGGCCGAAAAATGGGTCAGAAACAGCCCAGAAATCGCCGGTTGCGAAATCTACCACGCTGGTTTTTCGTCACTGCGACGCATCCGTGTAAAGTATGCGTTTGCGTCGCCTAGATGTACGGCCACTATAGCAAATTATATATCATTTCGAAGCCCCGGACGTTAGCTTTCGAACGCAACTGAAACTGTATCATTTGGACCTCTATATCTCAAGTTATGATTGATTTAGTACCAGGAGGTCAGGCTGGACAGCTTAGCAATTTCTTCAACTTCTTGTATTCCTTCCACTTTTGCATGCTTCCTTTCCATCCTCCAAGCCATTCCTGCCCTATAATCCCTAAAATCACTTAACACACATATCATGGCATTGAATGGTAATAAGAGAGGATTAAACATAGCAAATTTAAGACCAAAGAAACATGTTTCCAATCATAGCACAAAATCAGGAAGGAAATTGTAAAACCATGCATTTTGTATGAATAAGTGTATGAAAGATTGAAAACTCAATTGAGCACAAGATAAACCATAAAATAGTGGTTTATCAGTTACCTTTCTTTTTACCCATTTCATGACATTGATTGGTGTAAATCACATCATTTCCTTTTTACACTCAAATCACAGTGAGCTTCATACAAACAAGACTTTGTTAATCTTAGCTTACCCAAGGCGGAATGATAGAGGCTCAAATGCACGAGTTTAGATTTTCACACTAAAAATAGAATTTGTCCGTTGCAAGTATAGTCCAAACCCAACAATTGGACATCAATCAAATAATAAATTCAAATCAAAGTAACCGAGATCAAGAGTAATTCAACCTCGGGTCGTTCTCCCTAGGAATGCAAATGAAATGTTACGCTTTCGGTTGTTAAGAGGACAAAAGGGTTTTGAATTAAAGAACAAAAGATTAAAGAAACTAAGTAATAAAACAACTAAGTAATGAGCAAAATTGTAATTAATGCAATTAAAGAGAAGATGAGATCAAAACTAGTGAAAATGCAAGAAAGAGCCTTGACTTGGGAATGAGAGTCCAAGGAATCCTATCATCGCCATAACCACAACTATGGTAATTATGATGAGTCAATCTTGCCTAGTCAACCCCAACCATCGATGAGTATGTCAAGCAAGCATAATTGACCTCAATCCATAAGTCCTAACCAACTTACCAAACTAGTTGATAAAAGGCTAGCATCAATGGAAACAAGAGTCAAATAACTACCCAAGAATTACCACTAAATGTCGGACATTATGACTCTAGTATCCTAGGAACTCAAACCACAAGCCAAGGTGGGAAAATTTATTGAAAATCTAAGGTTGGCATTTTCACAAACACCTTGTATGCATAAAAGTAAAACATGGGAAATTGTAAAGTAAAATGGAAAACTATAACCAACTATCAACAAAACCAAACATAAACAAGCAATCAAACATAAAGGAAGCATGAAACATAAAATTCATTGATCAAAACTTCAAGAAACACAAAATTGCAAATATGAACAAGTAACTTGAACCAAAAGGAAATGAAAGTAAAGACAATGTAATTAAAGAGGAAATTTAGAGTACTTACAATTGAAGAGGTAAAAATCCAAAATCAAGGCTTGCTATAAAATGCTACAATGGAAATTGATAAACCCTAGGAAAGCTCTCTATTCTACTCTACTTCTACTCCTAATACTATGAAAAACTATCTAAGTGAGCCCCTCCCCCCTTTGATAAGTGTTGAAGTCTCCTTTATATAGTACTCCAAAACAGCATTTCAGCCTTCCAAAAATGAGCCAAGGGCCTCCAAATTCGCGCAGCACGTGTTTATTAATGCAATCACGTGTAGGGAGCTGTGCGGACGCATAGACGTGTGCGTCCGCACACAAGGCTGAAAATTGACATGTGCGTACGCACAGGTGTGTGTGTACGTACACATGGAAATTCTCGCTTGTGCACACGCACGCAGGGCTATGCGCATGCACGCAGGGCTATGCGCACGCACGCAGGGCTATGCGCACACACACTTCGCTGTGTGTGCTTTTTCTTGTTTTCTTCATGTTTTCTCCCTTGTACATGCTTCCTTCCACTTTTGGCTATCCATTCTTGCCTCCAAGGCCTGAAATCACTCACAAACCATATCACGACATCGAATGACATAAAAGTAGAATTAAAAATCACTAATCTAAGCATTAAAACACATATTTTCATATTTAGAATCAAATTAGGGATCCAACACAAAAGTATGCTATTTTGGTGATTAAGTGTGAGTTCATGTGCTAGAATCCATTCAAATCAAGCCAAAATACATCGGAAAATATGGACTCATCACGGAACCCCCATTCAGCACCACCAAAACAACATCGGGGCAATGGAAAACTTGGATTCCTTCTTTATCAATTCTCAAGATCCCTCGAATGATCACAGGTAAGCAACATAAATGGACGTTATGGTCTTCATGTGTTGTTATTGTTACCCCATTCATAGAAAATGAATTTCATGTTACATCTTGTCTTTTTTTGGATGGACTATAGGTTCGACGAGGGACTTAAAGCTCTTACCAATCCTCCGCTTGACACCATTTTGGAGAACGGCATGAACCTGGAGCTCAATATTGAAATGGTAGGTGTTAAACCTGTGATATTTTTCATTTTGTTTCTATTTTTACTGGCTTGAATGTAGTTGACGATCAGAATGTCGTAGCAGTAGCCATCATATTTTTTTGTGAGTTAAGATTGCTTTGAAGGTTTTACGTCCTAATGAAAATGATATTCCGTGAACAGCCACCACCACAGCACTTGTCCCAGATTGCTCATGGCGGTGGGGATGTTACAGAGAATAACGAGAAAGTCCTAGTTACCCGACTACTGAATTTGGATGAGGTATGCATTGAGACCCTTCTTTGTAGGTTGTGTGGATTTATGTATCAAGTGTAGGGATATTGAATGAACACCAAGTACCGGCTATCATGCTAAGCCCATGAAGTGTTTCGTTGTGTTGACTTTACTTTTGTTTGTTGGTGTACTCCTGTTGAGAACCATGTTTGGCCACCTTTTTTCCTCGAAAAATCCTAGCCACAAATTTCACACAGGTATTCTCACACGCCATTTGGTATTACACAGTATGATGAAATCATTCGGGTTGACATCGGCGTACCTTGTAATGGTCAAAAGTTGCTATTCCCTTTTCGATTGAATAATACGACGTAAGTGGCTACTATACGACGTCGTCCACAGTTAATGGTTATGTGACTTATTCTGCAGGGCATTGAGCATAAGGTTGCTGACGTGGACGATCGCATTGCAAAGTTTGAGACAAAATCGGAGATGTCCGAGGGCATGCTCCTAAGGATCCTTGAAATGACTCAAAGACACTATGAAGACCACCATAAGATTGTAATGGTTCCCAAGCCAAACGGGGAAATTGCTAGGGGAAAAGTTGTGGATGTCGAAAGCTATTGTGGCTATGCAAATGTGCCAGACCAAAACACACAGTTGTCTGGCCATGTTGGGAAGCTTCTACAACAGGGCAGCTCAGCTACTGTCAAATCCACAACAGAAAAAGGGAAGGCCGTCCAGAAAGAATCATCGTATGACAACTCCCTATTGGATATTTTTGTTCCCAATTCCCCCTTTGAAGATGATGTCGTTGTCATTGAAAAGTTACATTCTAACCAGGGGAAGACCAGTAGAATTTCCATTATTGCATTTGCAGAGAAGTCATCCTCCTCGCATTGGTCTGTTGGCACTCCGAAGACATCCTCTGACAACACTGTAGTCAAAAGACCAGTACCTGGAGGTCTGCAGGAAAAGGTAAAAGTGTTTAGCATGTTCCTAAGATCGTAAGTCCTGCTACTCTGCCTAATATTGACCAAGGAACTTTTTGCAGGAGGATTTAAGTCTTCCTTTATGGAGCTAGTTTGAAACAACGACACAGGTAGCTGGTCTATATAGATCCGCACCATCGACTCCGAAGGCGCAGAAGCTCCCGAGGCTTGAGCATGTGGAAATGACGCCAATGCATAGCAGGCCTCTTTTGAACCTTAGCCGCCTTCTGCTGACACCCCCCCACAACTGGGGTCCAACGGCGCCCAATGATCCGCAGAGTTGCCAGTAGCAAGAACCGGTGGTCATCCATCAATGTTGATCTAAGCCTCTCAACTGTTCCACTGGTAAGAGGCATGATAATGCTTTACCCAAATGCATAAAAGGTGATTTACGTGGAACACATGTAACCTTCACCTCTATGGACATTTATTTGGAGAGCTTTAACATGTACTTCCGACCGACACTTGGGATGGGATTATCCAGGGACGACCTCAAGGTGGCAACCTATATTTTCCAACTCAAAGACGCAGATCTTGTTCGGAACCTTGAGTAAGTGATGTTGACACTACCTGCATCATTAATGTGAACAATGGCACACACATTCATGTTGGTTTATCGATGGGCGAAAAGGGATGCTATCACCAATGGCACACTGGCAGTGTTTGTATATAAGCTACTTCTGCCTCTCTAAGAGCCCATTTTTCTCTTCGTTGAGCCGTACCCACTGGGCCACGATGAGAATGTTCCCCGCAAAGCCAACAAAATTCCATGCTTATTATTACTGTTGCTGAAATTATTATTATTATTATTATTATTATTATTATTATTATTATTAAAATATAAATAAATAAATTTTAAATTATTAAATTTTTAAAATTTAAAAAATAATATCAAATATGCTATATGAGTACACTATATTACTAAGTATTGTCCATTTAAATTCAGTTTTTAGATAAATAAACTTTAAATTATCAACACCAAATTTGTTATATGAGTAAAATAAGTGGATATTGTCTATTTATATTTAATTTTTAAATTAAAAAATAAATGATAAAACTTACCGTATGAGTACATATACAAATTATTATTATTATTATTATTATTATTATTGTTATTATTATTATTATTAGACTTCATTGTTCCGATGATTGCTATAGAATCTAATAAAATATTTAGACTCTCTTATGATTATTACTATTATTGTTATTGTTATTGTAATCATTATTATTAGAGAGTTATTTGTTAATATATTATTGTCATTATCTTGTAACCATTATTAGAGAGCTTTTTCTTACTGTACGATTGGAATTGTATGGATCCACATGAGGAGTGCTATTATTTGTGAATGATTAGGAGTTTGCAACACAAATGACCTTTCCATGAAAATATAAATATGTTGAAGAGGAAGGAGAAGTTTCTGGAAGTCTTCATGGATGACTTTTCAGTATTTGGAGACTCATTCAGCTCCTGCCTTAACCATTTAGCACTTGTTCTGAAAAGATGCCAAGAGACCAACTTAGTTTTAAACTGGGAAAAATGTCACTTTATGGTAACTGAAGGGATTGTCCTTGGGCATAAAATTTCAAACAAGGGAATAGAGGTGGATCAAGCTAAAGTTGAAGTAATTGAAAAATTACCACCACCTGCCAATGTTAAGGCAATCAGAAGCTTTCTGGGGCATGCAGGATTCTATAGGAGGTTTATAAAGGATTTTTCAAAAATTGCAAAACCTCTGAGCAATCTGCTAACTGCTGACACGCCATTTGTGTTTGACACAAAGTGTCTGCAGGCATTTGAGACCCTGAAAGCTAAGCTGGTCACAGCACCAGTTATTTCTGCACCAGACTGGACATTACCATTCGAACTAATGTGTGATGCCAGTGACCATACTATTGGTGCAGTATTGGGACAGAGGCATAACAAGCTTCTGCATGTCATTTATTATGCTAGCAGTGTTTTAAATGATGCCTAGAAAAATTACACAACCACAGAAAAAGAATTACTTGCAGTGGTTTATGCCATTGACAAGTTTAGATCCTACTTAGTAGGATCAAAAGTGATTGTGTACACTGACCATGCTGCTCTTAAATATCTACTCACAAAGCAGGATTCAAAGCCCAGGCTCATAAGATGGGTGTTGCTTCTGCAAGAGTTTGATATAGAAATAAGAGACAGAAAAGGGACAGAGAATCAAGTAGCTGATCACCTGTCCCGGATAGAACCAGAAGCAGGAGCATCCCTCCCTCCTATTGAGATCTCTGAAACTTTTCCGGATGAGTAATTGTTTTCTATTCAGGAAGCTCTGTGGTTTGCAGACACTGCAAACTATAAGACACAAGGTTCTCCTTCTGTAACCATGGAGAGGAAGCATGAAAAGCTTCTCTCACTGCAGAGTCAACCAAAGCCCCCACAGTCAAACTCTAAGTTTGGTGTTGGGAGGCCACAACCAAACTCTAAGTTTGGTGTTGAACCCCCACATTCAAACTCTAAGTTTTGTGTTGGGAGGTCCCAACCTTGCTCTGATTATCTGTGAGGCTCCATGAGAGCTCACTGTCAAGCTATTGACATTAAAGAAGCACTTGTTGGGAGGCAACCCAATGTTATTTAATTATATCTATTTATTTTCCACGGCTATTTTATGTTTTCTTTAGGTTGATGATCATGTGAAGTTACAAAAACAAATGGAAATTCAAAAACAGAATGAAAAACAGCATGAAAAACAGCACACCCTGGAGGAAGATCATTCTGGCATTTAAACGCCAGAAACAAGCATCTGTCTGGCGTTTAACGCCAGAAACAAGCACCAAGCTGGCGTTTAACGCTAGAAACAAGCATCAGTCTGGCGTTAAATGCCAGAAACAGGCTACATTTGGGCGTTTAACGCCAGAAACAGGCAGCAGTCTGGCGTTAAACGCCAGGATTGCACAGTAAGGGCATTTTGTATGCCTAATTAGAGCAGGGATGCTAAATCCTTGATCCCACTGGATCTGTGGACCCCACAGGATCCCCACCTACCTCACCATTCAAATTCAAACCATTCCCCTCCCAAACCCACCCATTCACACACTTCCATCTCCTCCATCTTCTCTACTTCTTTCTTCTTTTGCTCGAGGACGAGCAAACCTTCTAAGTTTGGTGTGGTAAAAGCATTGCTTTTGTTTTTCCATAATTCAGTGGTAGAGCAATTGACTGCAGATCAAAGAGCTATGAGGAAAGAGCAACAAAGGCAAGGAAGAGACATAGAGGAGCTCAAGAGCACCATTGGTTCTTCAAGAAGAGGAAGACGCCACCCTCATTAAGGTGGACCCATTCCTTAATCTTCTTGTTCTTATTTTCCTGTTTTTCGTTTACTATGCTTCATGTTTAATTATGTTTGTGTCTTTACTATATGATCACTAGTACCTAAGTGTCTATGTCTTAAAGATATGAATGTCCTATGAATTCATCACCTTTCTTAAATGAAAATTGTTTTTTGAAAAAGAAAAAGAAGTACATGAATTTTGAATTTTAAAATAGTTTAATTATTTTGATGTGGTGGCAATACTTTTTGTTTTCTGAATGAATGCTTGAACAGTGCATATGTCTTTTGAATTTGTTGTTTATGAATGTTAAAATTGTTGGCTCTTGAAAGAATGATGAAAAAGAAGAAATGTTATTTGATAATCTGAAAAATCATAAAAATGATTCTTGAAGCAAGAAAAAGCAGTGAAGAACAAAGCTTGCAGAGAAAAAAAATACGAAAAAAAAAGAGAAAAAAGAAAAGAGAAGAAAGAAGAGAGCAAGAAAAAGAAAAAGCAAGCAGAAAAAGCCAAAAGCTCTTTAAACCAAAAGGCAAGAGCAAAAAGCCAATAGCCCTTAAAACCAAAAGGCAAGGGTAATAAAAAGGATCCAAGGCTTTGAGCATCAGTGGATAGGAGGGCCTAAAGGAATAAAATCCTAGCCTTAGCGGCTAAACCAAGCTGTCCCTAACCATGTGCTTGTGGCGTGAAGGTGTCAAGTGAAAACTTGAGACTGAGCGGTTAAAGTCGAGGTCCAAAGCAAAAAACAGAGTGTGCTTAAGAACCCTAGACACCTCTAATTGGGGACTTTAGCAAAGCTGAGTCACAATCTGAAAAGGTTCACCCAGTTATGTGTCTGTGGCATGTATGTATCCGGTGGTAATACTGGAAAATAGAGTGCTTAGGGCCAGGGCCAAGACTCATAAAGTAGCTGTGTTCAAGAATCAACATACTGAACTAAGAGAATCAATAACACTATCTAAATTCTGAGTTCCTATAGATACCAATCATTCTGAACTTCAAAGGATAAAGTGAGATGCCAAAACTGTTCAGAAGCAAAAAGCTAATAGCCCCGCTCATCTAATTAACACTGATCTTCATAGATGTTTTTAGAATTCATTGTATATTATCTTCTTTTTATCCTACTTTATTTTTAGTTGCTTGGGGACAAGCAACAATTTAAGTTTGGTGTTGTGATGAGCGGATAATTTATACGCTTTTTGGCATTGTTTTTACTTAGTTTTTAGTATGATTTAGTTGGTTTTTAGTATATTTTTATTAGTTTTTAATTAAAAATTACATTTCTGGATTTTACTATGAGTTTTTATGTTTTTCTATGATTTCAGGTATTTTCTGGCTGAAATTGAGGGAGCTGAGCAAAAATCTGATTCAGGCTGAAAAAGGACTGCTGATGTTGTTGGATTCTGACCTCCCTGTACTCAAAGTGGATTTTCTGGAGCTACAGAATTCCAAATGGTGCGCTTTTAATTGCGTTGGAAAGTAGACATCCAGGGCTTTCCAGAAATATATAATAGTCCATACTTTTCTCAAGGATAGATGATGTAAACTGGCGTTCAACGCCAGTTCCATGTTGCAGTCTGGCCTCCAGCGCCAGAAACAAGTTACAAGTTGGAGTTCAACGCTAGAAACAGGTTACAACCTGGCGTTGAACGCCCAAAACAGCCCAGGCACGTGAGAAGCTTAAGTCTCAGCCCCAGCACACACCAAGTGGGCCCCAGAAGTGGATTTCTGCACTATCTATCATAGTTTACTCATTTTTTGTAAACCTAGGTTACTAGTTTAGTATTTAAACAACTTTTAGAGATTTATTTTGCACCTCATGACATTTTTAGATCTGAACTTTGTACTCTTTGACGGCATGAGTCTCTAAACTCCATTGTTGGGGGTGAGGAGCTCTGCAGCGTCTTGATGAATTAATGCAATTATCTCTGTTTTCCATTCAAACACGCTTGTTCCTATCTAAGATGTTCATTCGCGCTTCACTATGAAGAAGGTGATGATCCGTGACACTCATCACCTTCCTCAATCCATGAACATGTGCCTGACAACCACCTCCGTTCTACATCAGATTGAATGAGTATCTCATAGATTTCTTAATCAGAATCTTCGTGGTATAAGCTAGAATTGATGGCGGCATTCATGAGAATCTGGAAAGTCTAAACCTTGTCTGTGGTATTCTGAGTAGGATTCAAGGATTAAATGGCTGTGACGAGCTTCAAACTCGCGATTGTTGGGCGTAGTGACAGACGCAAAAGAATCAAGAGATTCTATTCCGACATGATCGAGAACCAACAGATGATTAGCCGTGCTGTGACAGAGCATTTGGACCATTTTCACTGAGAGGACGGGAAGTAGCCATTGACAACGGTGACACCTTACATATAGCTTGCCATGGAAGGAGCCTTGCGTGTGTGAAGAGGAGTACAAGAGAAAAACTGAAATAAAGAAGACAAAGCATCTCCAAAACCCCAACATATTCTCCATCATTGCACAATAAGTATTTATATTTATGCCCTTTGACTCTTTACAATTGAAGTTGAAAAACACTGTTGTTGGCATCCTGACTAAGAATAATAAGATAACCATAGCTTGCTTCAAACCAACAATCTCCGTGGGATTCGACCCTTACTCACGTAAGGTATTACTTGGACGACCCAGTGCACTTGCTGGTTAGTGGTACTAGTTGTGAAAAGTGTGATTCACAATTCGTGCACCAGCTTTCCTCCAGTATCATTCTTGATGATTTCTACATGTTCAAGTGAGAGGATTTTATTCACTGTGTAGTATCCAGATAAATGTGGAGATGTTTCCATTGATTGGTAAGCTAGCATCACTTTGTCTCCTGGTATGAGGCCTTCAGTGGGAATTTTTTTGTTTCTCCATCCTCTTAGCACTTTCTTCTTGGGATTCTCTTCTTTTCTAAGAGGTGGTTCATATTTTGGAGTCTCAATGGTTGGAAGGTTCTTGCTGAGGATTTCATGTGGATGCTTTGGTTGTAGTTCCTCCTCAACTCCTTGAGCTTGTTGCAGCAGTTCTACCTCTTCCCTTTCTTTCCAGCATGAGCTTAAGTGCATTGGGAGTGACTCATCAGGTGCCTCTTTCAAGTTTGGATCTCTCAGATCAATCTTCATACACTCTTCTTTTTGATTGAGATCTTGCAAACTCTTGAAGACATGGAACACTATATGCTTTTCATGCACTCTCAGCATCAATTCTCCTTTCTCAACATCAATTAATGCTCTGTCCATAGCTAGGAAGGGTCTCCCTAGAATGATGAGAGTGTTGTAATCTTCCTCCATATCTAGAATAACAAAGTCAGCTAGGAGGAAAAATTTTTCTACCTTTACTAATACATTCTCCACAACTCCAAGTGCTTGCTTAATGGATTTGTCTGCCATTTGGAGAGCTATTTGTGTGGGTTTTAATTCATGGATTTGAAGCTTCTTCATCAAGGATAGAGGTATCAGATTTATGCTTGCACCAAGGTCGCAAAATGCTCTTTCAATTATCATGTTGCCTATGGTACAGGGAATATGAAAGCTTCTAGGGTCCTTCCTCTTCCCTTGCAATTCTCTCTGGTTGATGGCACTACATTCCCTGGTCATCACAACCATTTGTCCTTCTCTCAAGGATCTTTTCTTTATCAATAACTCCTTCATAAACTTAGCATATAGTAGCATCTGTTCAAGTGCTTCTATAAAAGGGATGTTGATGTGTAGTGTCTTGAATATCTCTAGGAATTTGGAGTATTGCTTCTCTTTGTTTTCTCCCTTGAACCTTTCAGGATATGATAGCATTGGTTGGTATGCTTTCACTGCTTCCTTCTTGGTTGACTTATCATCCTGTGTAGAAGTTTTTTGCTCCTGCTTTTGCTCCTTTACTTCTTCTTTTGAGCCTTCTTTGATGTGCTCTTCTTGAGTGATGGCTTTTTTTCCACCTTCTTTCCACTTCTCAAAGTGATTGCTTTGCATTCCTCCCATTTGATGGCTTTTCCTGTGTCCCTTGGATTGCTTTCAGTGTCACTAGGGAAGGCATTTGCTCGCTTCTCACCTATCTCTGAAACTTGTTTAGCCATTACCCCATTTGTCTTTCAAGGTTTTTGATTGAGGCCTCTTGGTTTTTATTTGCCATGGCTTGATCTTGTCTGGCCATCTCTTAATTTTTCATAAGTTTCTCCATCATTATCTCTAGACTAGAGATTCTCTAAGAGTCTGGATTTGGTTGTGGTTGTGTGAAATGAGATGGTTGTTGTTGGAAGTTGTTTAAGTTATTTATAGGGGTGGAGAAGTTATTCTGGTGAACTTGTGAGTTGTTGTGGAGTTGATGATATGTGTTTTGTGAGTTTCTGTATTGGTTAGTGCTATTGGATGAGTGATTTTGGTTATTTGTATTGTGGGAGTTGTTGGAATTGTGGTTCTTTTGCCATGAATTCTGATTATCACCACACCTCAAGCTTGGATGATTCCTCCATGATGAATTGTATGTATCACCATGGAAGTCATTCTGAGAAGAGCTTGAGGTGTTATGCATGTACTGGACTTACTCTGGTTGCTGCTCATAGTTGTATTTCTCAAAAGTTTCTTCACCTTGGCTCCATCCATTTGAAGGTTGACTTGCTGTGTTTACTGCAGCCACTTGAAGTCCATCTATTCTCTTTGCCATCATCTCTATTTGCTGTTGGATTTGTTGGTGCATCAATTTGTTTTGTGCCAATATGGTGTCTACACCCTCAAGCTCCAATACACCTTTCTTTGGAGCTGGTTGGCATTGCCTTTGATGAGCATAAAAGTAGTGATTATTGGTCACAGTGTCTATGAGATTCTGAGCTTCTTCAGCTGTCTTCATTAGCTGTAGTGAACATCCTGCAGAGTAATCCAGGGCCTCTTGAGCTTTTAGAGTCAAGCCCTTGTAGAAATTCTAAAGTCTGTCCCATTCACTAAACATGTTAGGTGGACATTTCCTAATCAAGGCCTTGTATCTCTCCCATGCCTCATAAAGTGATTCTCCATCCATTTGAGTGAAAGTCTGCACTTCTGTCTTTAACCTGATGATTCTCTAAGGTGGATAGAACTTAGCCAAGAATTTGCTCACCAAATTATCCCAAGTATTGATGCTTTCTTTGGGAATGTCTCCAGCCATTGAGATGCCTTATCCCTCAAAGGGAATGGAAATAACAACAACTTGTAGATCTCTGGATGCACACCATTTGTCTTGACTGTTTCACATATCCTCAGGAAGACAAATAATTGTTGATTCGGGTCTTCAAGAGGACCCCCTCCATAAGAACAATTATTTTGCACCAAAGTGATAAGTTGATGCTTCAACTCAAAGTTATTGGCATGAACATTTGGAGTGAGTATACTGCTCCCACAATTTCTTGGGTTGGGGAAAGTGTTGATGTAGGATTTTGTTGTGATGGTCTAGAATTTCTCAAATAAATTCTCGTTGCAAGTATAGTTTCTAAACCAACAAACAAACCTCAATAAAAAATTTGGTTGTCACAAGTAACAAACCCAAAAAAGAATTATCCAAAGTATCTAAACTCCGGGTCGTCTCACAAGGAATTGCAATGAAGTGAATGATTATTGGCTATGAAGGGACAAGGGGTTTGATTGATAAAGGGAAAAAAAATAAATGGATAAGAAAGTAGATAGCAAGAAAAATAAATCAAGTAAGCGATTTAAAGAAAACAATTAATAAAGAGAGACACTCATGGTAAGGATCGAAAACATAGGCTTTCTATCCTAGTCATACAATGATTAATTCATCCTATTTAGTCAGCTCTGGCAAATGGAAGAAGGTATCATGTTATCTTCACATAGGGAGAACGTCAAACAAGACTAATGATAAACCACTATTTTATGGTTTATCTTGTGCTCAATTGAGTGGTTTTTATCAGGTCCTTGTACACTTATTCATACAATTTGCATGATATTACAATTCCTTCCTAGTTTTATTCTATAATTGAAAACTTACTTCCTAAGCCTTTAAATTGTGTATTTTAATTCCCCTTTATATCATTCGATGTCGTGATCTGTGCGTTAAGTGTTTTTAGACTTTATAGGGCAAGAATGGCTTAGAAGATGGAGAGGAAGCTTGCGTAAATGGAAGGAGCACAAGAAATAAAAGAGACAACCAGCGAGGAGCGACGCGCACGCATGGCTCACGCGTGCGCGTGCCTGACGCGTACGTGTGACATGGAAAATCGCCAAACGACGCGCATGCATGACTGACGCGTACGCGTGACATGCGCTATCTGCAGAAATCGCAAAAAACACTGGGGGTGATTTTGGGCCGAGTTTGGACCCAGTTTCCGGCCCAGAAACACAGACTAGAGCCAAGGGACAAGCAGAGACTCAACACACATTCTCATTCGCATAGTTTTTAGATTTTAGATTAGAATCTTAGAGAGAAATCACTCTTCCTCTAGGTTTTCTACACACTCATAGTTTTTATAGTTTATGCTTTTGCTTTGGATATTGAGAAGAGTCACTACCTCCGTTGAAGTTGCTATTATTCTAGTTTGTTTTCTTATTCCTTTACTCTTTTGATTACTTATTGACCCTGTTCAGATACGTATGTTGCATTTTGGGATTTATTAATGCGAAGAACTTTTTTTACTTTTAATTAATTTTCAGTTCCTATTTTATTTAATTTATCATGTCTTCTTCTTATATTTCTGTGAACGTTATATTCATGTCAATGGAGTAGATTTCCAACTTGACATGGGGGTTGATTAAAAGGAGACCCTTGAGTTGGAATGCTCAAATGATTAGTTAAATTGGAAGTTGTTGGCTAACTCTCTAGGCACTAACGCTAATCCTTCCCAAGGGAGAGGACTAGGACTTGTGAATAAGAATTAGCTCAATCACTTGACTTTCCTTTATTTAGTAAGGGATAACTAAGTGAAAACAACCTCTTGATACTATACTTGGGAAAATCCAACAAGGATAGAACTTCCAATTAATCATTCCTCCGGTCAAGGCTTTTTATTTGATTATATAAATCTCTTTTAGTTTTTATTGCCTTAATTTACAATTATTTATTTTTCCGTTCTCCAACTCTTAAAATTTCTCGGAAAACTCCTGATTAATAAAATAGCACCCTTTTGTCAACTCGTTGGGAGACGACCTGTGATTTCTACTCCCAGTATTTTTATTCTAAATTTGTGACAACCCTTCTAAATTGATAAGCGGATTTTCGTCGGTTAAGAGCTGTACTTACACCGCTGTTCTTACTATAATTTCTTAATTGGCTGATTTCCGCCCGCATCAGTTTTTGGCGCCGTTACCGGGGAGTTGCAATTGTGTGCTAAATTATTAGTTGGTGTACATATTTTTAATTTTTGCATATTTTATTTTATTTTATTACCATGAGCTGTATGTTTCTTTCATTGAATGATGCGTTCGCTGCTGATCCGAGCATAGCCGCATTTGATCCTGAAATTGAAATAATTATTTCACATATTAGGTGAGCTCGGCGTCGGTTAGCCTCTGAGGGTGGTGAACTGGTTACTACCAATTCACCAGTCTCTTCTGAAGGCGAATCTAAAGTGCCATCTGAGGAAGAAACAAGCTCTTTTTCTACTAATTCTGTTTATTTACGTGCAGGTAATATGGCGGAGCCCAGAAGGATTACTCTCCAGGAAGCAGGCGCTCCAGACTTTACACTGCAACCGTATCAAGTGCGTCACCCAAATCTGGCTCCAGATTTTGAACTGAAGACTGCGCTAATCAACCTAATACCCAAGTTTCATGGCTTACCTGCTCAGGAGCCTATCAAGCACCTCAGGGATTTTCAGACAGCCTGCTCAACTGTTAGGCGTCACGGTGCAGATGAAACTACTTTTTTTACTGTCTATCTTCCCATTTTCTCTTGAAGAAAAGGCAAAGGATTGGTTCTACACTCAACCCGAAGTAGTCATTACCAACTGGGATCTACTCAGAATGGAGTTCCTGGAAAAATACTTTCCAGCTGAAGTTACAGATAGACTGAGGAAGGAGATTTCCTGTATTATCCAAGGCGAGTCAGAGACCCTTTACGAATACTGGAAGCGCTTCAGGAATCTCCTAGATTTATGTTCTCATCACAAGATTGACCAGATGGTATTGGTCAGCTACTTTACACAAGGCTTGAAGCCTCAGGATAAGACTACATTAGATGCTGCAAGTAATGGCTCTATGAAGAAGTACAAGACGGCGACAGAAGCGTGGCAACTGATCACCGATCTAGCTGAATCTACCCGGAATGTCAGGCACAGGAACAACCACCCCAAGGCTGTTGCAGAGGTTTCCTCTAGCAGTGAGACTGCTACTCTCACTCAGACTCTGGGAAAGATGACCAACATGCTGAAGCAGCTGCAGCTGAATCAACAACAACCTCAACCTCCCGCATCACAACATAGTCAATAGTTGGTTGCAGAATATGTGCTGATTATACTCATTACACTGATGAGTGTCCGCAGCTCCAACAAGAAGACAACACCTTGGCAGCTACTCATAACTTCTATGACCGCGCGAATCAAGGATACTATCAATAAGGCGGCAATTATAACCAAGGTGGGAACCATAACCAAGGTTGGCAAGACAACTCCAACCAGGGGTGGAGGGATAACTCCAACCAAGGATGGAGGGACAACTATAACAGAGGAGGCAGAGATAACCAGAGAAATCAGAGGTGGAATAATAATAACAATCAGCAAAACCGGTATCAGCAGAATCCTCTCTATCAACAGCAGAACCAAAACCAGCCTTACAGAGCACCTCACCAAAGGCAGTCCCAAGCGCCTCAGAACGACCAACAGCAGGCCCCTCAAATCACTTACCCCTATTCTTCTTCTAATGATGAGATGCTTCGCACTATGACGCAAGCACACCAAGACATTCAAAATACACTTACCTCTACCATGAATGGTCTGAATGCTACTTTACAAGCTCTCGTCTCCCAGATGGATTCACTAATTGCCTCCAACAAGCAACCTTCAAGCTCCGGTGCAATTCCTTCTCAACCTTTACCCAACCCCAAAGGTGGCATCAATGCCATCACTTTGAGGTCTGGAACCACACTGCAAGAGAGGAATCATGAGGAGCCAAGCTCAAAGGAGAACATTCAAGTTGAAGATGTTATTGAGGTAGAAGATGCTGAAGAGGAGGACGAAGTATAAGACATGGCTGAAGAAGAAGCAGCTCAACTAGAGAATAGTGCACCAAAGGAAGCTGAAGCTACAAGAGACGCCATCCCTATCCCCTTTCCACACCTTGCTAGGAAGTCCAGAAAGCAGATGGAGCTCGACCCAAATATGGTGGAGATCTTCAAAAAGGTTGAGGTAACTATTCCGCTTTTTGATATCATTAGCCAGGTACCTAAATATGCAAAATTTTTAAAGGATTTATGCATGCATAAGGATAGAATACAGGATTTAGAGACTATTCCCTTAGGTAGCTCGATATCTGCTTTAATGGGTGCCATACCAGAAAAATGTGAGGATCTAGGGCCATGTATGGTTACGTGTACCATTGGGGGTTTAGAGACTATTCCCTTAGGTAACATTTTCTAACTGCATGTGTGACTTAGGTGCATGTGTTAGCATTATGCCATTATCTGTATATGATGTTTTAAGGCTCCCTCCCTTAAAAAGGTCGGCAGCTCGTTTTGTTTTGGTAGATAAAAGCATAATCACAGTGGTTGGAATTACTGAGGACGTGCTGGTGAGCATTAAGGGGCTCACATTTCCTATTGACTTCTATATTTTGGAGATGCCCCCTAATGACTCAGGAAGACCATCATCCATCCTGCTTGGAAGGCCATTCCTGAAGACTTCAAAGTTTAAATTAGATGCCTTCTCAGGAACTTACTCTTTTGAGATAGATGGTAGAGCAGTAAGCTTTAACTTAGATGAAGCTATGAAGCACCCTCCGGAAGATCACTCCATCTTCCAGTGCGACATCATTGATGAGACTGTAGCTGCAGTTCACCAAGAAGAAGTAGAAGAGATGCACATGGAGCAAGATGCAAGTGTGGGGAACCCCTCTGAACACAATGAGGACACTTTGCCATTATCACTAGCTCCAGATGATCAAGTGCCTAGCCATGAGCAGAAAATGGAGTTAAAGCCCCTTCTACCCCACCTCAAGTATGCTTACCTTGAGGACAATCAGAAGCCCCCAGTTATCATTTCAAGGGAACTCACATCCCAACAGGAGGAGCAGCTGTTTAGTGTGCTGAGAAGACACAAGAAAGCAATTGGGTGGAGCTTGGCAGATATAGTAGGCATCAGCCCTCAAGTTTGTGAGCACAGAATATTTTTAGAAGAGGGAGCAAGGCCTGTCCATCAACCTCAAAGGAGACTAAACCCCACCATCTTAGAAGTTGTCAAAACGGAAGTGACCAGGCTGCTTGAAGCTGATATTATCTACCCCATCTCAGATAGTGAATGGGTCAGCTCAATACAAGTGGTTCCCAAGAAGTCTGGAGTCACAACTGTGAAGAATGAGCATGGGAAGCTCATAGCAACTAGAGTGCAGAATTCATGGAGAGTTTGCATTGATTACAGGCGCCTCAACCAAGCCACTCGCAAGGATCATTACCCCTTGCCATTTATTGATCAGATGCTTGATCGCCTGTCAGGTAAATCATATTACTGCTTTTTAGATGGTTATACAGGCTATTTTCAAATTCATATAGCTCCTGAAGATCAGGAGAAGACTACTTTTACATGTCCCTTTGGAACATATGCATACAAAAAGATGCCTTTTAGCTTATGTAATGCACCGGCTACTTTCCAAAGGTGCATGATGAGCATTTTTTCTGATCTTATTGAGAGCTGTATGGAAGTTTTCATGGATGATTTTAGCGTCTATGGTGATTCTATTAACCTTTGCTTGGATAGTTTAGCCAGAGTATTAGACAGGTGTATTAGTTCAAACCTTGTGTTAAATTTTGAAAAGTGTCATTTTATGGTAAAACAAGGTATTGTTCTAGGACACGTTTCTAATACTGGTATTTCTGTAGATCCAGCAAAGGTAGATGTGATTTCTAGTTTGCCTTACCCCTCCTCCGTGAGGGAAGTCCGTTCGTTCCTTAGCCATGCAGGTTTTTACCGGAGATTTATCAAGGACTTCAGTAAGGTAGCATTGCCTTTATCCAGACTGCTGCAGAAAGATGTTGAGTTCGAGCTGAATGAGGACTGCATGAACGCATTTGATAAGCTGAAGATCGCCTTGACTCAAGCCTCGATTGTGAGTGGACCAGACTGGAGCCAGCCTTTTGAGATTATGTGTGATGCCTCCAACCATACAGTAGGAGCGGTGCTGGCTCAGTGCGAAGGTAAGGATCCTTTCGTAATAGCTTATGCTTCTAAGACCTTAGACGCTACTCAGTCTAATTATACTACCACTGAAAAAGAGCTTCTGGCTATTGTTTTTGCTCTGGATAAATTCCGAGCCTATTTACTTGGTACTAAGGTGGTAGTGTACTCAGACCATGCAGCTCTAAAATATTTATTAGCTAAAAAAGAGTCCAAACCAAGGTTAATATGTTAGATATTGCTGCTGTAAGAATTTGATTTAGAAATTAAGGATAGGAGTGGTTCCTAGAATTTAGTGGCAGACCACTTGAGTTGCCTTGAGCACATCAAGGATGACTCCACTCCTATCAATGGTGCTTTTCCATTTGATAGCTTGCATGCAATATCTGAAGTAGTTCCTTGGTATGCACCTGTAGCTAATTATCTAGTTAGTCACACTTTCCCTCCTAATTTTACTAAGCATCAAAGAGACAAGCTGAAAAGCGAGTCCAAATATTACATATGGGATGACCCATATTTATGGAGGTATAGTGCTGACCAGATAATTAGGAGGTGTGTGCCTCAATCAGAATTTCAGTCAATTTTAGAGGCTTGCCACTCTTCTGAGAGTGATGGACATTTTGGCCCTCAAAGAACAGCTAAAAAAATTTTAGACTGTGGATTCTGGTGGCCTACTCTTTTTAAGGATGCTACTACCTTCTGTAAATCTTGTTCTCCATGTCAAAGGTTTGGTAATATATCCAAGAGGAATGAGATGCCCCAACAGCTTATGCTATTCTGTGAAATTTTTTATGTGTGGGGCATTGACTTCATGGGTCCATTCCCAAACTCTAGTGGTTTCTTATATATACTGTTAGCTGTAGATTATGTTTCTAAATGGGTGGAAGCAATTCCCACCCACACTGATGATGCTAACACTGTTGTTTCCTTTGTCGGAAACCATATTATCTGTCGCTTTGGGTCACTACGAGCAATCGTGAGTGATCAAGGCACTCACTTTTGTAAAGGAGATTAGCAAGTCTACTGAAGAAGCATGTGATTGTTCACAAAGTGGCAACAACTTACCATCCCCAGACCAATGGGCAAGCAGAGGTGTCTAACAGAGAAATAAAGCGCATTCTGGAGAAGATAGTAAAGCCTCATAGGAAGGACTGGAGCACCAGACTTGTTGATGCGCTCTGGGCTTACCGAACAGCGTACAAGACACCCATTGGAATGAGCCCCTTCCGCTTAGCGTACGGAAAGGCTTGTCACCTCCCAGTGGAGGTGGAACACAAGGCTTTCTTGGCAGTAAGGGAATGTAACATGGGATTTGAGAAAGGTGGTGCTGAAAGGAAGCTGCAACTAGCAGAACTGGAGACCCTTCGACTCGAAGCTTATGACAACTCCAGATTATACAAAGAGAAGGTGAAGGCTGTGCATGACAAGCATATCAAGAGAAGAGAGTTCAGACCTGGAAAGCTAGTTCTCTTTTACAATTCAAGGCTGAGACTCATGCCAGGAAAGCTGAGATCCAGATGGGAAGGCCCCTACAGAGTAGAGAATGCAGAGCCATACGGAGTTTTCCATCTGAGTCATCCTTTAAGTTTCATCAAGGTCAATGGACATCGCTTAAAGCTTTATCATGGTGAGAAGATGAAGGAAAATAAAGAGCTAGAGGTCTTCCTCTTGGAGGACCCACCAACAGAAGCAGATTGAGCTTATGGACCATCCAACTTAAGGACGTAAAAGCAAAGTGTTAGGTGGGAGACAACCCACTATGGTATGATCGTTCCGTTTTCATTCCTAGTTTTATTTTCTTTTGTTTTTCCATAGTGATCATTCATAATTTCTGCATTTTGCATTTTATATTCTGCATAAAAAAATGCACACGACGCCCAAGCGTCGCTGACGCGTCCGCGTCATATGTGTGTGCGTAAAAAATAAAAATTGAACAAAGAGTTGGGCAGGAGTAGTACTGGTAGCGTGCCTGGCGCACAAGCAAGTCCACGCGTGTGCATCCCTGATGCTTATGCGTTGCTTGAGTTTTCACCAGTCCACACGTACACGTCCCCCACGTGTACGCGTGACCCTGCAAATCGGCGTAAATGGGTGTATGGCCAGAGAGTTATGATGGTGTGGGGCTGGAACGGTGCTAGGAGCACAAGCCCCATCACGGGTACGCGTCCCTGACGCGTGCGCATCGTTTTCCCAAACTGGCCATCCACGCGGGACGCGCACGCGTCATATGTGATACTAGCCTCATGCGCACAACAAACTGAGAGTTGTGCCCGCGCGAGGCTACCTTCCCGCCAATTGCACAACCCATATCACGTGTACGCATCCCTTACGCGTACGCGTCACCTGAAAATAGCGCAATCCATGCGTACGCGTGATGCACGCGTACGCATCGCATGCGACGCACAATTTATCCACTTCAGCGCCTGATTTCAAATCTCCTCTCCCCCTAATCCTAATTATTTTCAATCCTAATTATTTCTTCCTTCTTTCTTTCTTCTTCCTTATTCTTTCTTACTTCCTACTACTTTCTTCTTTTATCTTCTTCATCAAGGTTCTTTTCTTCCTCCCACCTACTCTTTCATTATTGTATTTATTTATGTTTCTTCCTTCTCTTCTTTTCTTTTGGTTTAGTTATCTATGTTTTCTTTTTCTTTTCTTTTTCCTGCATCCTTATGTTGGTATTAGATTTTAATTGGGTGTTACCTTACTACACTAATTCTTGTGGTTATTACATGGAGTGATTTGACAATTGATACTTTTATTTGGCTCTCATATACATTTGGATTATATTATTTTCATTCCTATTCTATCTTGCTCACCAAGTGTTTGTGAAAAAGCCCTTATGGCATCTTGAACTCTATTTTGTTTTACTCTTTTACTTGAATGCCTCTTTTTCACAACCCTTGCACTCCACATATATTTGGGACTATCATTCACAATTGTCATCATACAAATACTCTCTCTATATTGGCACATTTAATTTTTGATGCTTGAGTTATGCTTCTCATGCCTATTCCTTGCATGCTTTCACCTCTTGCATCTATCTAATTATGAATTGCCTTATTGC
Organism: Arachis ipaensis; assembly: GCF_059453495.1. NCBI lineage: Eukaryota > Viridiplantae > Streptophyta > Magnoliopsida > Fabales > Fabaceae > Arachis > Arachis ipaensis. The sequence continues at coordinate 34,160,454 of NC_142435.1, forward strand.
TCTTAATTGATGTCTTACCTACATGTTGTAGCTACCATGTATTTGAGCTAACATATTTTCTTTGGCATTCATTATCACTTGGAATTTTCTCCCTTCCGATTTTGGTTATCTATATTTCACATTCCTCCTTTTTCTTCTTCCTTAGGCATGGGTACCAAGAAAGGAAAAGAGAAGGCCACTGACAAGGCACCGGCTAGGAGAGGAACCAAGAGAACACTGGCAAAGGCACTTCCATCTACCAGTGTCAAGCCACCAACAAAGCGGGTGACGAGGATCATTAAAGTTGATGAATTAGAGAAAGCGTTTCCCGCCCGAGACTCCACACGGAGAGGAGACAATGGGGATTTTTGAGGAAACAGTCGCGCGAGGCTAACTTATCCTGGGTAGTTGAATTCTACTCAAACTTCTACTCGCCTACTCTGCAGACTGTCTTCGTCCGTCAGCAGCAAGTCCCTGTCTCCGAGAGTGCCATACAGAGAGCATTGGACCTTCCACCTAGTCCAGAGGGATAGGATGCATATCAAGAAGCATCTCGTAAGCGCCAGATGTATCAGTTCGACTGAGATGGCGTACTTGGAGTTATAGCCCAACCTAGCAGCAAATGGATCTACGGGCAGCATCGTTCAAAACCCAAGAGCATCTCAGCCCAGTCACTCACCCTGGAGGCTTGCGTGTGGGCACAAATTATGTCCCACTATGTCTTTCCGAGCACTCACGAGTCGACCTTCACAGCAGACATGGCTGTCCTCATCTGGTGCATCCTAACAGAGCAACCTCTCAACCTGCCCCGACACATCCGACAAGCCATGGGACACGTACAGATAGCGGGTAATCTGGCTTTCCCCGCCTTGGTCTCAGACTTAGTCTCTGCAGCAGGTGTGTCCTCTCGGGCAGGCGACACGAAGGTCATGATCCCTAGAGCAGACCAGTATCTCCTGAACAGGAAGTACGTTAGGCCACTAGTTCCCTCTGCGAGTTGGCCTGCAGGTCCATCTTTGGATACTCCTCCCTCTTCCACTCCACCATCATCCACACCACAAGCACCATCCATCCATCAGATGTTCCTACAGATCCTTGAGAGGTTCGACCGGCAAGACCGGCGAATGGAGCAAATGGAGCACCGTAACAAGCGCAGATACAACTATCTGAAGGAACTCATAGCTGGTACTCACCCACCTCCAGAACAGAAGGACACCCCAGACTCCCCTTTATCCAGTAGCACAGGCAGCCAAGGCGAACCAGACACTGGAGGCGACGCTTCTAGCCCTCCCTTGCTCCTTACTGATGGCACGGAGGACCGTGCCAAACCTTAATTGTGGGGAGGTCAGTCCTTGACTTCCGGAGATAAATTTTCTCTCTTAACACCAACATTTGACTTTTTCTTTTGTTAGATAGGATATATTGCATGATAATAATTATTTGCATGTATGTTTTTCTTGGTTAGAGTAATGAGTTTCTTTTCAAGACCCTTTTTATAGTATTTCACTAATTTAAATTAAAAATTTGTGTTAAACTTGTTTGAAGATTGTAATTTGGAACATAGTTATAGCTAAGAACACACAACCTATGAGATTTTGAGCTTAATTACATGGTTACATTATTAACCATGATTTTTATTCTTGTGTGTTTCCTTCTCTGTGATTGTAATCTATATTTTGTTCCATTCTATATGTCCATTGTTTAGTGTATTTACATGCTTGCATATGATTGAGGCCATCATTTGTTATTACCTCACTTATCCCAAATAGCCTACCATTCCAATTACCTTTGTTAGCTACTTTGAGCTTTTTAACCCCCCTTTTTGTTCTATATTTTATCACATCACTAGCCTTAAGCAGAAAAATAATTAATTACCCCAAGTGAATCTTTGGTTAGCTTAAGATAGGGATTGTGTATCAATTAAGTGTACAGAACTGTGGGAACCTGGGCTAATGGGAATATGTTATGTTTCTAATTTATTTAAATATTGGGAATTTGGGTACCTACTCATGTGAGACCAGAAAAATTAAAAATCCATGTGCATTGATAAAAGATTAATTAAATAAGTAATTAAATAAGGAGGCAAAATTATCCCAAGGCTAAGTTTAATAAAAGATCAATGCATATGTGATAAAATTAAAGAAATATTTGGTGCATGAGTATATGATACAAAAGTGAGAATTATGGGTAGCTAGGCATGATTTTGAAATTACATAGAGTGTGTGTGTGTTAGGTGAGAGCTTAGGTTAATCAAACATTCATATTACAACTCACTTGGCCATACATATATCCTCACCTTCACCTTAGCCCCATTACAACCTTGAAAAGACCTCATGATGTTTGCATTGGTATACTAAATTTTTGTTGATTGGTTAGATGAAGAACAAGGTTTAGAAAGCATGACTAGAGAAGAGTAGAGTGAATTAACCCTAGACACTTGAGCGACTAGAGTGATATACACTACCAGTGAGGGTTCAATGCTTGATTCTATGTTCCCTGCTTTCATGAGCTATCTTCTTACAAGTTTACTTGTCTTTTATTGTATGATTTGAATTAGTGGAATCTGATTTATTTTGTCTTGAAGAACTTATTTACTTTTAACCAAGTAGACAGAATCATCTTAGCATATAGTTGCATTCATAGGTTACAGCTCATGAGTCTTACCTTCCCCCAATCATTCCTTTTATCTCCTTGAGCTTAGCATGAGAACATGCTAATGTTTAAGTGTGGGGAGATTAATAAACCACTATTTTATAGTTTATCTTGTGCTCAATTGAGTGGTTTTTATCAGGTCCTTGCACACTTATTCATACAATTTGCATGATATTACAATTCCTTCCTAGTTTTGTTCTATAATTGAAAACTTGCTTCCTAAGCCTTTAAATTGTGTATTTTAATTCCCCCTTATACCATTCGATGCCGTGATCTATGTGTTAAGTGTTTTCAGGCTTTATAGGGCAGGAATGGCTTAGAGGATGGAGAGGAAGCTTACGAAAATGGAAGGAGCACAAGAAATAAAGGAGACAACCAGTGAGGAGCGATGCACAAGCATGGCTCACGCGTGCGCGTGAATCAGAGTCTGCACGGCGACGCGTGCGCGTGCTTGACGCGTACGTGTGACAAGGAAAATCGCCAAACGACGCGCACGCGTGACTGATGCGTACGCGTGACATGCGCTATCTGTAGAAATCGCAGAAAACGCTGGAGGCGATTTTGGGCCGAGTTTGGACCCAGTTTCTGGCCCAGAAACACAGACTAGAGCCAGGGGACAAGCAGAGACTCAACACACATTCTCATTCACATAGTTTTTAGATTTTAGATTGGAATCTTAGAGAGAAATCACTCTTCCTCTAGGTTTTCTACACACTGATAGTTTTTATAGTTTATGCTTTTGCTTTGGATATTGAGAAGAGTCACTACCTCCGTTGAAGTTGCTATTATTCTAGTTTGTTTTCTTATTCCTTTACTCTTTTGATTACTTATTGACCCTGTTCAGATACGTATGTTGCATTTTGGGATTTATTAAGGCAAAAAACTATTTTTACTTTTAATTAATTTTCAGTTCCTATTTTATTTAATTTATCATGTCTTTTTCTTATATTTCTATGAACGTTATATTCATGTCAATGGAGTAGATTCCCAACTTGACTTAGGGGTTGATTAAAAGGAGACCCTTGAGTTGGAATGCTCAAGTGATTAGTTAAATTGGAAGTTGTTGGCTAATTCTCTAGGCACTAACGCTAATCCTTCCAAAGGGAGAGGACTAGGACTTGTGAATAAGAGTTAGCTCAATCACTTGACTTTCCTTTATTTAGTAAGGGTTAACTAAGTGAAAACAACAACCTCTTGATACTATACTTGGGAAAATCCAACAAGGATAGAACTTCCAATTAATCATTCCCCCGGTCAAGGCTTTTTATTTGATTATATAAATCTCTTTTAATTTTCATTGCCTTAATTTACAATTATTTATTTTTCCGTTCTCTAACTCTTAAAATTTTTCGGAAAACTCATGATTAATAAAATAGTACCCTTTTTGTCAACTCGTTGGGAGACGACCTGGAATTTCTACTCCCAGTATTTTTATTCTAAATTTGTGACAACCCTTCTAAATTGATAAGCAGATTTTCGTCGGTTAAGAGCTGTACTTACAACGCTATTTTACTATAATTTCTTAATTGGCTGATTTCCGCCCGCATCAACTAATCAATCATATCAAAATAATAAACAAGAATTTATCTTATTACATCATCCCCGACGATGGGGGAAGGTATCATGTTATCCTCATACTCGAAGAAAGTCTAAAAGACTAGCTAATTTCAATCCAAAAGTCCTAATCACCTACTAATTGAATTAGCAAGAGATTAGTGTCAATGGAAACAATATTAGCTAACAACTCTAGGTCACCAACATGAGTTGGGTATTCATGACTCAAGATCACCTAATTACTCTTTCCAAGCCAAGAATGCTCAAGGTCTACTCTAAAGCCCAACCAAGCATTTTGTCAAACACTTGGTGGGTATAAATGGAAATTATGGTAAATGTGCAAGAATAATAAAATCTAACCAATTGCAAGGAAAGTAAAATCAACAACTCAATTCAACAATAAAGGAACATCAAATATCAAAATTCATTAAAAGAGATCCAAATCCATCAAGAGTTCATCATCACAAAAGAGAGTAAAAAGGGAAATTAACAAGAGAGAGCAAGAGAGTTACATCACTAGAGCATAAAAATGTAGAAGAAACAAGATGAAAGCAAAGAATTAAACATGGATCTATGATGCAATTAACCTTAGGAACCCTAATTCTAGAGAGAAGTTGGAGCTTCTCTCTCTAGAAACTAAGCTACATGATGCAAAAACTCCAAACAATTGCTCCCCCCTTGTCCAAGCTTGAATTCTGCATGAAATAGCATCAGAAATGAGTTGGATTGGGCCCAAAATGCTTCAGAAATTGCTGGCCACGAGTTGCCTTTAGTTAGCCACGTGCAGCAACCTCACACGTACGCATCTCTAAACGCCAGGCAACTATGAAAAATTTTATATTATTTTGAAGTCCCGGATGTTAGCTTTCCAACACAACTGAAATCGCCTCATTTGGATCTCTGTAGCTCAAGTTATAATCGATTGAGTAGGAAGAGGTCAGGCTTGACAGCTTTACGATTCCTTCATTTCTTCATGAGTTCTCCCACTTTCCATGCTTTTTTCTTCATTCCTTCAATCCAATCTTTGCCTTCTAAACCTGAAATCACTTAAAAAACATATCAAGACATCGAATGGAATTAAAGTGAGTTAAATTTAGCTATTTTAAGGCCTAAAAAGCATGTTTTCACACTTAAGCACAAATTTAGGGAGAATTACAAAACCATACTATTTCATTGAATAAATGTGAGAAAAGTTGATAAAACCCCCCAAATTAAGCACAAGATAAACCACAAAATTGGAGTTTATCAAACCTCCCCACACTTAAACCAAGCATGTCCTCATGCTAAGAATAAAGAAGGACAAGAAAAGGGGTATGAACATTTATTCAATGTAAATAAACTATATGCACCTATTTATATGAATGCACTAAATGCAAGATGATTCTACCTACGTGGTTAAAAGTAAATCAATTCCCAAGAACACATATGCACATGTAGAGCTAAGTAGTATGATGATTCATGAATCCTACCAATTTGAATATCAAAATAAAGTATAAGTAGACTTGCAAGAAGAAAAGCTCATGAAAGGCGGGAACAAGGAATTGAGCATCAAACCCTCACCGGAAGTGTATCCGCTCTGGTCGCTCAAGTATATAGGGTCGATCACTCGATTCTCTTCTAATCATACTTTCCATGATTTGTTTTTCATCTAACAATCAACAATTATTTGATGCATGCATACATTCATCACGAGGACTTATTCATAGGTTGTAATGGGGCTAGGGTGAAGGTAAGGATGCATATGGTCACGTGAGATTGAAATTTGAATCTTTGATTAACCTAAGCTCTCACCAAACACATATAACAACCTATACAATTCTAATACAATACCTAGCTACCCATGATTCCCACTTTTTCACATACTCATGCATTCTCTTTAATTCACATTCCATATGCATTGTTATTGTTACTTTACCTTGGGGCATTTTTGTCCCCTTTTTATTGCATTTTTTTTTCATATATTTTTCTTTCTTTTATTTTCCTATTTCTTTTTCTATATTTTTTTTTCATTCTTTTTTTTCATAAAAGTATATAAAAACGTATCAATGCATATAGTTTTACATATTTAATGCATAAGCATGTACCCAATCCCATGATTTTCAACAAAAATACAAAATACACTTTTACCTTAACCAATGTCCCAAGTTTCCCATACCCAAATGATATACACCCTCACTAGCCTAAGCTAATCAAAGATCCAAATTAAGGGACATTTATTATTTTTCACTTAGGGGTAGTGATGTGCTAAAATTAAGAACAAAAGGATTAAATAGGCTCAAAATTGGCTAACAATGGTTGATAAAAGGTAGGCTTTTTGGGTAAGTGAGCTAAATGGAATAATGACCTCAATCATATAAATGCATGTATACATGGAATAACGGACATATAGAATCAAACAAATCAAAGATTACAATCATAGAAAGAGAACAATGCACACAAGAATGGAAAATAAGTGGTTATAAGATGTAACCACACAATTGGGCTCAAAACTCACATGCTTGTGTTCTTAGCTCAAAAACCATGTTTCAAAATAAATTCTTCAAGCAAGTTCAACAAAAAAAATTTTTTCAAGTTGGTAGGGTGCCCTAAAACAATTTTTCTTAGAAGAGAAATCATCACCCTAACCAAGTAGTCCTAACATAAAAATAAGTGGTAAAATATGTACAAATTCTAACTAACATGCAACCTATCATGAAATGCAACAACTAATCTAAAAAAGACAAAAATTGAAAAATTGATGTTGAAAAAGAAAATTATTACCCATGGTGATCGGTTGAATGACGTCCCCACACTCGAAGATTGTACTGTCCTCGGTGCATGCAAAGAAGAGCAAGTGATGAGCGGATAATTTACACGCTTTTTGGCATTATTTTTAGTATGTTTTTAGTAGGATCTAGTTACTTTTAGGGATGTTTTTATTAGTTTTTATGTTAAATTCATATTTCTGGACTTTACTATGAGTTTGTGTGTTTTTCTGTGATTTCAGGTATTTTCTGCCTGAAATTGAGAGACTTGAGCAAAAATCAGATTCAGAGGTAGAAGAAGGACTGCTGATGCTGTTGGATTCTGACCTCCCTGCACTCAAAGTGGATTTTATGGAGCTACAGAACTCAAAATGGCGTGCTTCCAATTGTGTTGGAAAGTAGACATCCAGGGCTTTCCAGAAATATATAATAGTCCATACTTTGTCCGAGTTTAGATGATGCAAAAGGGCGTTGAACGCCAGTTCTACGTTGCAGCTCGAGTTAAACGCCAGAAACACGTCACAAGCCAGAGTTGAACGCCAGAAACACGTTACAAATTGGCGTTCAACTCCAAGAATGACCTCTCCACGTGTAAACTTCAAGCTCAGCCCAAGCACACACCAAGTGGGCCTCGGAAGTGGATTTACGCATCAATTACTTACTTCTGTAAACCCTAGTAACTAGTTTAGTATAAATAGGACTTTTTACTATTGTATTTAGATCTTCGGATCATCTTTGATCAGTTTTATGCTATCTTAGACTTTCATGGGGGCTGGCCATTTGGCCATGCCTGGAACATTATCACTTATATATTTTCAAACAGTAGAGTTTCTGCACTCCATAGATTAAGGTGTGGAGCTCTGCTGTTCCTCATGATTTAATGCAAAGTACTACTGTTTTTCTATTCAATTCAACTTATTCTGCTTCTAAGATATCCATTCGTTCCCAAGAACATGATGAATGTGATGATTATGTGATGCTCATCATCATTCTCACTTATGAACGTGTGCCTGACAAACACTTCCGTTCTACATGCAAACAAGCTAGAATGAGTATCTCTTAGATATCTAATACAGAGGACCGAGTCCGAGTTATTAGTATCATCGTGGTATAAGTTAGAACCCATGGATGGCCATTCCTGAGATCCGGAAAGTCTAAACCTTGTCTGTGGTATTCCGAGTAGGATCTGGGAAGGGATGGCTTTGACGAACTTCAAACTCGCGAGTGCTGGGCGTAGTGACAGACGCAAAAGGAGGGTGAATCCTATTCCAGTATGATCGAGAACCTCAGATGATTAGCCGTGCCGTGACAGAGCATTTGGACCTTTTTCACAAGAGGATGGGATGTAGCCATTGACAACGGTGATGCCCTTACATAAAGCTTGCCATGGAAAGGAGTAGGACTGGTTGGATGAAGACAGTGGGAAAGCAGAGATTCAGAGGAACGAAAGCATCTCTATACGCTTATCTGAAATTCTCACCAATGAATTACATAAGTATTTCTATCTTTATTTTCTATTTATTTATTATTATTATTCAAAAACTCCATAACCATTTGATATCTGCCTGACTGAGATTTACAAGGTGACCATAGCTTGCTTCATACCGACAATCTCTGTGGGATCGACCCTTACTCACGTAAGGTTTTATTACTTGGACGACCCAGTGCACTTGCTGGTTAGTTGTGCGAAGTTGTGAAGTTATGTTTGGACCATGGTATTGTGCACCAGTTTGTTGGCGCCATTGCCAGGGAGAAAACGAACAACAAATTTTACAACCTAATCTGAGTAACAATTTCGCATACCAAGTTTTTGGCACCGTTGCCGGGGATTGTTCGAGTTTGGACAACTGACGGTTCATCGTGTTGCTCAGATTGGGTAATTTTCTTCTTATTTTATTTTCAAAAAGTTTTCAAAAAAATTTTTCAAAATTATTTTCTTCTTTTTTCGTTTTTCCCAATTAATATTCGAAAAAAAATAATAAATTATTCTATGGCTTCAAAATTTTTAAGAATGAATTCTAGTGTTTCATAAAGCATGTAGAAGCCTGGCTGGCTGTAAAGCCATGTCAAATTCTTTTAGACTGAGACTTCCACTTATAAGTATATGAAGTTGGATGAAGTTTCAACTGTTGTATGCCTGATTTGTATCTTCTAAAGCTTGGCTGGCTATTAAGCCATGTCTAACCCTCAGATTGGAGCTTTAGACTAAGAGTGCAAGATTCTTGGAATTCATATTAAAAAAAATTTTGGAATCCTTATTTTTCTTTTTCACATTAATTTTCGAAAAAAATCAAAAAAAAAATTTATAAAATCATAAAAAAAAAATCAAAAATATTTTGTGTTTCTTGTTTGAGTCTTGAGTCAATTTTTAAGTTTGGTGTCAATTGCATTTTTCTAAAAATTTTATGCATTTTTCGAAAATTCATGCATTCATAGTGTTCTTCGTGATCTTCAAGTTGTTCTTGGCCAGTCTTCTTGTTTGATCTTCATATTTTCTTGTTTTGTGTCTTATCTTGTTTTTTCATATGCATTCTTGCATTCATAGTGTCTATACATGAAAAATCTTTAAGTTTGGTGTCTTGCATGTTTTCTTTTCTTGAAAATTTTTCAAAAATATGTTCTTGATGTTCATCATAATCTTCAAAGTGTTCTTGGTGTTCATCTTAACATTGATAGCATTCTTGCATGCATTCATTGTTTTGATCTAAAATTCTCATGCATTGAGTCTTTTTCATGTTTTTCTCTCTCATCATAAAAATTCAAAAATAAAAAAAATATCTTTCCTTTTTTCTCTCATAAATTTCAAAAATTTGGATTGACTTTTTCAAAATTTTTTTAAAATTCAATTGTTTCTTATGAGTCAAATCAAATTTTTAATTTAAAAATCTTATCTTTTTCAAAAATCAAATCTTTTTCATTTTTCTTATTTTTCAAAAATTTTAAAAATATTTTTCAAAAATCTTTTTCTTAATTTTATCTCATAATTTTCGAAATATCATCAACAATTAATGTTTTGATTCAAAAATTTCAAGTTTGTTACTTACTTGTTAAGAAAGATTCAAACTTTAAGTTCTAGAATCATATCTTGTGATTTCTTGTGAATCAAGTCATTAATTGTGATTTTAAAAATTAAATCTTTTTCAAAACTAATTTCAATCATATCTTTTCAAAAATATCTTTTTATCTTATCTTTTTCAAATATCTTTTCTAACTTCTTATCTTCTTATCTTTTAAAAATTGAATTTCAAATCTCTTTCAACTAACCACTTAACTTTTTATTTGAGTCTTATCTTTAGTAAAACTGCCCAACTAACTTTTTACCTTTAATTTTCGAAAATCCCTTCCCTCTTTTTCAAAATTTCTTTTTAATTAACTAATTATTTTAATTTTTGATTTTTTCATTCCTAATTTTCGAAAATTACTAACCTTTTTCAAAAACTATTTTCAAAATTTAACTTTAAATTTTTATTTTTAATTTTCAAAAATCCTCTCACCTCTCATCTTCTTCTATTTATTTATTCATCTACTAACACTTCTCTTCATCTCACGTCTCTGCTCTCCTCACCCTTCTGTTTGGATTCTCCTTTCTTTTCTCTTCTACTCTTCTTTTCTTCTACTCACAACAAGGGAACCTCTATACTGTGGTAAAAAGGATCCCTATTATTATTTTTCTATTCCCCTCTTTTTCACATGAGCAGGAGCAAGGACAAGAATATTCTTGTTGAAGTAGACCCTAAACCTGAAAGGACTCTGAAGAGAAAACTAAGAGAAGCTAAAATATAACAATCCAGAGATAACCTTACAGAAATTTTCAAACAGGAAGAGGAGATGGCAGCCAAAAATAATAATAATGCAAGGAGGATGCTTGGTGACTTTACTGCACCTAATTCCAATTTACATGGAAGAAGCATCTCCATTCCTGCCATTGGAGCAAACAATTTTGAGCTGAAACCTCAATTAGTTTCTCTAATGCAGCAGAACTACAAATTTTATGGACTTCCATCTGAAGATCCTTTTCAGTTCTTAACTGAATTCTTGCAGATCTGTGATACTGTTAAGACTAATGGAGTAAATCCTGAAGTCTACAGGCTCATGCTTTTCCCGTTTGCTGTAAGAGACAGAGCTAGAGTTTGGTTGGACTCACAACCCAAAGATAGCCTGAACTCTTGGGATAAGCTGGTCACGTCTTTCTTAGCCAAGTTCTTTCCTCCTCAAAAGCTGAGTAAGCTTAGAGTGGATGTTCAAACCTTCAGACAGAAGGAAGGTGAATCCCTCTATGAAGCTTGGGAGAGATACAAGGAACTGACCAAAAAGTGTCCTTCTGACATGCTTTCAGAATGGACCATCCTGAATATATTCTATGATGGTCTGTCTGAATTAGCTAAGATGTCATTGGATACTTCTGCAGGTGGATCCATTCACCTAAAGAAAACGCCTGCAGAAGCTCAAGAACTCATTGACATGGTTGCTAATAACCAGTTCATGTACACTTCTGAGAGGAATCCTGTGAGTAATGGGACGCCTCAGAATAAAATATTGAAATTGATACTCTGAATGCCATATTGGCTCAGAATAAAATATTGACTCAGCAAGTCAATATGATTTCTCAGAGTCTGAATGGAATGCAAGCTGCACCCAACAGTACTCAAGAGGCATCTTCTGAAGAAGAAGCTTATGATCTTGAGAACCTTGCAATAGCAGAGGTAAATTATATGGGTGAACCTTATGGAAACACCTATAACCCCTCATGGAGAAATCACCCAAATCTCTCATGGAAGGATCAACAAAAGCCTCAACAAGGCTTTAATAATGGTGGAAGAAACAGGTTTAGCAATAGCAAGCCTTTTCCATCATCCACTCAGCAACAGACAGAGAACTCTAAACAAAATACCTCTAATTTAGCAAACTTAGTCTCTGATCTATCTAAGGCCACTGTGAGTTTCATGAATGAAACAAGGTCCTCCATTAGAAATTTGGAAGCACAAGTGGGCCAGCTGAGTAAAAGGATCACTGAAATCCCTCCTAGTACTCTTCCAAGCAATATAGAAGAAAATCCAAAAGGAGAGTGCAAGGCCATTGATATAACCATCATGGCCGAATCCAAAGAGGAAGGGGAGGACGTGAATCCCAAGGAGGAAGACCTCCTGGGACGTCCAGTGATCAATAAGGAGTTTCTCTTTGAGGAACCAAAGGAATCTAAGGCTCATCTAGAGACCATAGAGATTCCATTGAACCTCCTTATGCCATTCATGAGCTCTGAAGAGTACTCCTCTTCTGAAGAGAATAAAGATGTTACTGAAGAGCAAGTTGCCAAGTTCCTTGGTGCAATCATGAAGCTGAATGCCAATTTATTTGGTAATGAGACTTGGGGAGATGAACCTCCCCTGTTCACTAATGAACTGAATGCATTGGATCAACTGAGATTGCCTCAGAAGAAACAGGATCCTGGAAAGTTCCTGATACCTTGTACCATAGGCACCATGACCTTTGAGAAGGCTCTATGTGACCTGGGGTCAGAAATAAACCTCATGCCACTCTCTGTAATGGAGAAACTGGGAATCTTTGAGGTACAAGCTGCTAAAATCTCATTAGAGATGTGGTGCACAAATTGTGAATCACACTTTTCACAACTCGTACAACTAACCAGCAAGTGCACTGGGTCGTCCAAGTAATACCTCACGTGAGTAAGGGTCGAATCCCACGGAGATTGTTGGTTTGAAGCAATCTATGGTTATCTTGTAAATCTTAGTCAGGAAGTCAATTATGTTTATCAGTTGAATTGCAAATAAACAATAGAGCATGGATTAAAGGTTACATGTTATGCAGAAATGGAGAATATGTTAGAGTTTTGGAGATGCTTTGTCTTCTGAATCTTTGCTTTCCTCTGTCTTCTTGTTCACGCATGCACGTCCTCCTATGGCAAGCTGTGTGTTGGTGGATCACCGTTGTCAATGGCTACCTTCCATCCTTCCAGTGAAAACTACGCTCACGTGCTCTATCACAGCACGGCTAATCACCGGTTGGTTCTCGATCCGGTTGGAATAGGATTTACTATCCTTTTGCGTCTGTCACTAACGCCTAGCCTTCAGGAGTTTGAAGCTCGTCACAGTCATTCAATCCTTGAATCCTACTCGGAATACCACAGACAAGGTTTAGACTTTCCAGATTCTCATGAATGCCGCCATCAGTTCTAGCTTATACCACGGAGATTCTGATTAAAGAATCTAAGAGATACTCATTCAATCATATATAGAACGGAGGTGGTTGTCAGGCACTCGTTCATGATTTGAGGAAGGTGATGAGTGTCACAGATCATCACCTCCATCACAGTTAAGCGCGAATGAACATCTTAGATAGGAACAAGCGTGTTTGAATGGAAAACAGAAATACTTGCATTAATCCATTGAGACACAGCAGAGCTCCTCACCCCCAACAATGGGGTTTAGAGACTCATGCCGTCAGATAATACAAAGTTCAGATCTAAAATGTCATGAGATGCAAAATAAGTCTCTAAAAGTTGTTTAAATACTAAACTAGTAGCCTAGGTTTACAACAAATGAGTAAACTATGATGGATGATGCAGAGGCCCACTTCTGGGGCCCACTTGGTGTGTGCTGGGGCTGAGAATTAAGCAATCCATGTGCAGAGGCCATTTGTAGAGTTGAACGCCAGTTTTTGTGCCAGTTTGGGCATTCAACTCCAGCTTTTGATCCTTTTCTGGCGCTGGACGCCAGAATTGGGCAGAGAACTGGCGTTGAACGCCAGTTTACGTCGTCTATCCTTGTGCAAAGTATGGACTATTATATATTTCTGGAAAGCTCTGGATGTCTACTTTCCAACGCAATTGGAAGCATGCCATTTAGAGTTCTGTAGCTCCAGAAAATCCACTTTGAGTGCAGGGAGGTCAGAATCCAACAGCATCAGCAGTCCTTTTTCAGCCTGAATCAGATTTTTGCTCAGCTCCTTCAATTTCAGCCAGAAAAATACCTGAAATTACAGAAAAGCACACAACTCATAGTAAAGTCCAGAAATATGAATTTTTCCTAAAAAATAATGGAAATAAACTAAAAACTAACTAAAACATACTAAAAACTATATGAAATTAACCCCAAAAAGCGTATAAAATATCCGCTCATCACAACACCAAACTTAAACTGTTGCTTGTCCTCAAGAAACTAGATAAATAAAATAGAAGAATAATAGGTTGAGAAGCAATAATATCTAGAGTTTTTGATTGAAGCTCAGATTCTAATTAGATGAGCGGGACTAGTAGCTTTTTGCTTCTGAACAGTTTTGGCATCTCACTTTATCCATTGAAGCTCAGAGTGATTGGCATCTATAGGAACTTAGAATTCAGATAGTGTTATTGATTCTCCTATTTCAGTGTGATGATTCTTGAACACAGCTATTTTATGAGTCTTGGCCGTGGCCCTAAGCACTTTGTTTTCCAGTATTACCACCGGATACATAAATGCCACAGACACATAATTGGGTGAACCTTTTAGATTGTGACTCAGCTTTGCTAAAGTCCCCAATTAGAGGTGTCCAGAGTTCTTAAGCACACTCTTCTTTTTGCTTTGGACCTTGACTTTAACCGCTCAGTCTCAAGTTTTCACTTGACACCTTCACGCCACAAGCACATAGTTAGGGACAGCTTGGTTTAGCCGCTTAGACCAGGATTTTATTCCTTTAGGCCCTCCTATCCACTGATGCTCAAAGCCTTGGGATCCTTTTTATTTGCCCTTGCCTTTTGGTTTTAAGGGTTATTGGCTTTTTCTGCTTACTTTTTTTTTTCTGCAAGCTCTGTTCTTTGCTGCTTTTTCTTGCTTCAAGAATCATTTTTATGATTTTTCAGATTATCAATAACATGTCTCATGTTCATCATTCTTTCAAGAGCCAACATATTTAACAGTCTTAAACAACAAATTCAAAAGACATATGCACTGTTCAAGCATTCATTCAGAAGACAGAAAGCATTGCCACCACATTTAACTAATTAGAATTTCTCTTATTAAACTCGAAATTTTATTGCCTCTTATTCAAAAGATCTACTACTTTATTCATGTTTGCTGATGATGAGAAAAATAAACTATAGCTTAATTGGAGATAAAATCAAAATAGATACTAATTACTACTATATGACTTCTAAGGTAAACTTTTATAAGGACACTGTCACAGAGTTAAGGCAGAAATTGGAAATTAACAACCTTTATTCTGGGGGCACGGGGGTTCCTCTGATCCTTGGGGTGCTTGGTCCTACAAGAGAAGACTTTTGGCGCTTCAGTTCCCTTAAGTCATGCCCCTGCTCCTCTTGTTCTTTAAACATATAGGTCATCATTTGACTGTGTTCCTTCTGTTCTTTTATTATTTGCTCCATAGCTTCCCGTATCTTGGTAACGAACGTCTCAAGATACTCCCAGTATTCAGCTTGAGGGATCTCTGGGAGGAATTCCTGTGCTCTCTTCTTGATGGGATCCTCCTGTACTTGTTGTTTTTCCATTAATGCTTTGGTGATTGGCTTTTCAATTAGGATATATTCAGTTATTCCCATCCTTACTCCAGCGTCCTTGCAGAGCAGAGAAATCACGCTTGGATAAGCCAACCTGGCCTCTTTTGAATTTTTGTTAGCAATCTTGTAGAGTTAAGTTGAAATCAGCTGATGAACCTCCACTTCCTTTCCCATCATGATGCAATGGATCATCACTGCTCTTTTAACTGTGACTTCAGAACGGTTGCTAGTGGGCAACAGAGAACGCCCAATGAAGTCCAGCCATCCTCTGGCGACTGGTTTGAGATCCTCTCTCTTGAGTTGATTTGGGACACCCTTTGTGTTGGTGGTCCACTGGCTCCAGAGATACATATGTCCTCTAGAATCTTATCCAGGTCAATGTCTGCTCTCATCATCCTCCTGTTGAAGGAGTCTGGATCATCCTTTAGCTGAGGTAGCTTTAAGATCTCCCTGATCTTGTCAGGGGTGGTATGAACAATCTTTCCTCTGACCATGGTCCGAAATTCATAGAATGCAGTTCCAGATAGTTTTTGCTTGTCAGTTTGCCACATATTAGCATAGAACTCCTGGACCATGTTCCTTCCCACTTTCGTTTCAGGATTAGCTAGGTCTTCCCAGTTCCTGATTCGACTTTGCTCCTGGATCTCCGGATATTCATCTTCTTTCAGATCGAATCTAACTTCCGGGATCACTGATCTCAGACCCATTACTTTAAGATAATGGTCTGAATGTTCTTTAGATAAGAACTTCCCTTGATTCCAAAGTGGTTTTGGAACGCTCTCTTTCTTGCCTCTTGGAGTGGGTTGTTTTCCTTTAGGAACCATGATCTTAGTGATCTCGGATAAACACACCAAACTAAGAGGTTTGCTTGCCCTCAAGCAAAAGAAAAGAAAGGAGAGGGATAGAAGGAGAGCTAGGTGCAATTGGTGATGGAGGAGGAGAGAGGCCGAACCCAAATTTAAAGGGATGGGGGGTGGGTTTTCGAAAAATTGGAAAAGATAAGATAAAAAGATTGAGTTGAAAAAAGATAAGATAGAAGATATAGTTTAATTTTTTGAAGATATGATAGATTTTTGAAAAAGATAAATCTGAATTTTGAAAAAGATAATATGGGGATTTGAAAAAGATATGGATTAGTTGAAAAGATTTTAGAGTGAAAAAGATGGATTTGTTTTCAGAAAAGATTTGAAAAGAGTTGGATTGAATTTGGAAAGATGGATTTTTAGAAATTAAGGATTTTAGAAACCAGGGTTCTTGACATGTTCATGTAAAAATCATGCATTGAAGCATAAAATTTGAAATTAAAATGGAAATACGTGTGGGAAAAATGAATTTGGCTCCTCCCTGATGTCCTGGCGTTTGAACGCCCAAACACTGCCTGTTTTGGGCGTTCAGCGCCCAATTGCTGCTCTCCTGGGCGTTCAACGCCCAGCTGCTGCCATTACTGGCGTTCAACGCCCAGTGGGTGCTCCTTTCTGGCGTTGAACGCCCAGCTGCTACCATCACTGGCGTTCAGCGCCCAGTGGATGCCCATTTTGGGCGTTGAACGCCCAAAATGCTCTTTTACTGGCGTTTTCTTGCCAGTGAGATCTTTTTCTCTGTTTTGTGTGCCGAGGTCTTCTGTAAATGATTATTTACCTTGTTGTCAATGAACTCTATATAAACAAATAAAAATAAAAATAGAAGTAGGGCAAAATGCTTAGAGGATTGTTGCCCCATGGCTGGGTTGCCTCCCAGCAAGCGCTTCTTTATTGTCTTTAGCTGGACCTTACTGAGCTTTTAATCTAGCTTCAGCCTTGAGCATTCTTGCTCGATGTTGCCTTCAAGATAATGCTTGATTCTCTGTCCATTGACAATGAACTTCTTATCAGAATCAATATCTTGAAGCTCCACATAACCATATGGTGACACACTTGTAATCACGTATGGTCCCCTCCACCGGGATTTCAGTTTTCCGGGGAATAGCCTGAGTCTAGAGTTAAACAACAGGACCTTCTGTCCTGGTTCAAAGATTCTAGATGACAGCTTTCTGTCATGCCATTTTTTTTATTTTTCTTTATAAAGCTTGGCATTTTCGAAAGCTGTGAATCTGAATTCCTCTAGCTCATTTAGCTGGAGCAATCGTTTTTCTCTTGCTAATTTGGCATCAAAGTTTAGGAACCTGGTTGCCTAGTAGGCCTTATGTTCCAGTTCCACGGGCAGGTGGCATGCCTTACCATACACGAGTTGGTATGGAGAGGTCCCTATAGGGGTCTTGAATGCTGTTCTGTAAGCCCACAGAGCATCATCCAAGCTCCGTGCCCAATCCTTTCTGCGGGTATTTACTGTCCATTCCAGGATTCTCTTTAATTCTCTGTTAGAGACTTCAGCTTGCCCATTGGTTTGTGGATGATATGGAGTGGCCACCTTGTGGCGAATTCCATACCGAACCATGGCAGAGTAAAGCTGTTTATTGCAGAAGTGAGTGCCCCCATCACTAATTAACACTCTAGGGAAACCAAACCTGCTAAAGATATGTTTCTGGAGGAACTTTAGCACTATTTTAGTATCATTGGTGGGTGTGGCAATAGCCTCAACCCATTTTGATACATATTCAACTGCCACCAGAATATAAGTGTTTGAATATGATGGTGGAAAAGGTCCCATGAAGTCAATTCCCCATACGTCAAACAACTCAATTTCCAAGATTCCTTGTTGAGGCATGGCGTAACCATGAGGCAGATTACCAGCTCTTTGGCAACTGTCACAATTACGTACAAACTCTCGGGAATCTTTATAGAGTGTGGGCCAATAGAAGCCACATTGGAGGACCTTGGTGGCTGTTCGCTCACCTCCGAAATGGCCTCCATATTGAGATCCGTGGCAATGCCACAGGATCCTCTGTGCTTCTTCTCTAGGCACACACCTACGGATAATTCCGTCTGCACATCTCTTAAAGAGATAAGGTTCATCCCACAAGTAGTACTTTGCATCAGTAATTAATTTCTTCTTTTGTATCCTGTTGTACTCCTTGGGTATGAACCTTGCAGCTTTATAGTTTGCAATATCGGCAAACCATGGTGCTTCCTGAATGGCAAATAAATGCTCATCAGGAAACGTCTCAGAGATCTCCAGAGAAGGGGGGGACGTCCCTTCCACTGGCTCTATCTGGGACAGATGATCAGCCACTTGATTCTCTGTCCCTTTTCTGTCTCTTATTTCTATATCAAACTCTTGCAGAAGCAATACCCATCTGATGAGCCTGGGTTTTGAATCCTGCTTTGTGAGTAGATATTTAAGAGCAGCATGGTCAGTATACACAATCACTTTTGATCCTACTAAGTATGATCTGAACTTGTCAATGGCGTAAACCACTGCAAGTAATTCTTTTTCTGTGGTTGTGTAATTTTTCTGGGCATCATTTAGAATGCGACTGGCATAATAAATGACATGCAGAAGCTTGTCATGCCTCTGTCCCAATACTGCACCAATAGCAAGATCACTGGCATCACATGTTAGCTCAAATGGTAACGTCCAGTCTGGTGCAGAAATGACTGGTGCTGTGACCAGCTTAGCTTTCAGCGTTTCAAACGCCTGCAGGCCCTTTGTGTCAAACACAAATGGCGTGTCAGTAGCTAGCAGATTGCTTAGAGGTTTTGCGATTTTTGAAAAATCCTTTATAAACCTCCTAGAGAATCCTGCATGCCCCAGAAAGCTTTTGATTGCCTTCACATTGGCGGGTGGTGGTAATTTTTCAATTACCTCTATTTTTGCTTGATCCACCTCTATTCCCTTGTTTGAGATTTTATGCCCAAGAACAATTCCTTCAGTCACCATGAAGTGACACTTTTCCCAGTTTAAAACTAGGTTGGTCTCTTGGCATCTTTTCAGAACAAGTTTCAGGTGATCAAGACAGGAGCTGAATGAGTCTCCATATACTGAGAAGTCATCCATGAAGACTTCCAGAAATTTTTCCACCATATCAGAGAAAATAGAGAGCATGCATCTCTGGAAGGTTGCAGGCGCATTACATAGCCCAAAGGGCATCCTTCTATAAGCAAACACTCCGGATGGACATGTGAATGCTGTTTTCTCTTGATCCTGGGGATCTACTGCAATCTGGTTGTAGCCTGAGTAGCCATCCAAAAAGCAGTAATAATCATGACCTGCTAGTCTTTCTAGCATCTGGTCTATGAATGGTAAAGGAAAATGATCCTTTCTGGTGGCTGTATTGAGCCTTCTGTAGTCAATACACATGCGCCACCCTGTAACTGTTCTCGTAGGAACTAGTTCATTCTTTTCATTATGAATCACTGTCATGCCTCCTTTTTTTGGGACGACTTGGACAGGGCTCACCCAGGGGCTGTCAGAAATAGGATAAATAATCCCAGCCTCTAGTAATTTGGTGACCTCTTTCTGCACCACTTCCTTCATGGCTGGATTTAGCCGCCTCTGTGGTTGAACCATTGGTTTGGCATTATCCTCCAATAGGATTTTGTGCATGCATCTAGCTGGGCTTATGCCCTTAAGGTCACCTATGGACCACCCAAGAGCTGTCTTGTGTGTCCTTAGTACTTGAATAAGTGCTTCCTCTTCCTGTGAATTTAAAGCAGAGCTTATGATCACTGGAAAAGTATCACCTTCTCCTAGAAATGCATATTTCAAGGATGGTGGTAATGGCTTGAGCTCGGGTCTAGGAGGTTTTTCCTCTTTCAGAAGAAAGTTCAGAGGCTCTTTCATGTCCTCTGAATCCTCCAAATCAGGCTGAACTTCTTTAAAGATGTCTTCCAACTCTGATTCGAGACTCTCAGCCATGTTGACCTCTTCTACCAAAGAGTCAATAAGATCAACTTTCATGCAGTCTGTTGATGTGTCTGGATGCTGCATGGCTTTGACAGCGTTCAACTTAAACTCATCATCATTGACTCTCAGGGTTATTTTCCCCTGTTGGACGTCAATGAGGGATCGTCCAGTTGCTAGGAAGGGTCTTCCTTGAATGAGAGTAGCACTCTTGTGCTCCTCCATTTCCAGCACAACAAAGTCAGTGGGAAAGGCGAATGGCCCAACCCTGACAATCATGTCTTCAATCACGCCTGATGGGTATTTAGTGGAGCCATCAGCAAGTTGAAGACATATCCGAGTTGGTTTAACTTCTTCAGTTAAACCAAGCTTTCTGATAGTGGATGCAGGTATTAGGTTGATGCTTGCCCTAAGATCGCATAAAGCTGTCTTGGTGCAATCACCTTCTAATATGCATGGTATCAGAAAACTCCCAGGGTCTTTAAGCTTTTCAGGAAAGCTTTTCAGAATGACTGCACTGCATTCTTCAGTGAGGAGAACTCTTTCTGTTTCTCTCCACTCCTTTTTATGACTCAAGATCTCTTTCATGAACTTGACATAAGAAGGTATTTGCTCAAGTGCCTCTGCAAATGGAATCTTTATTTCAAGAGTCCTTAGATAATCTGCAAAGCGAGCAAATTGCTTATCCTGCTCCTCTTTCCGGAGTTTTTGAGGATAAGGTATGTTGGCTTTATATTCCTCAACCTTGGTGGTTAATGAAGCCTTTTTAGAGGGGTTGTTATCAGCACTTGTGTGTGTCTGATCCCTCACTGGCAATTGAGTGCCAGAGTCAGAAGCTGGAGTGAAACTGGACGTCAGCTCCTTGTCTGCTTCTGGCGTCTGAACGCCAGAACTGTGCCCATTTTGGGCGTTCAACGCTGGATTCTGCCCTATTTGGGCGTTCAACGCCAGATTCTTGCCCATTTCTGGCGTTGAACGCCAATCCTGCTTTGTTTCTGGCGTTGAACGCCAGTTTTGGGCATGGTCTGGGCGTTCAGCGCCAGCCTTCCACCAATTCTCTGGCGTTTTAGCGCCAGAATTATTTTTCCCTGGGCTCTTACTGTCGTCAGGTGAATCTTTGGTGGGTTGCTCATTTCTTGACTTTTTGATGCCTTGAGGTGGGGTATTTAATGTTTTCCCACTTCTTAATTGAACTGCTTGGCATTCTTCTGCTATTTGCCTTGATAGCTGCTGCTTTGTTTGCTTAAACTGTTCGTCCATATGTATATTAGCTATCCTTGTCTCTTGTAGCCTGTCCTTGAATTCAGCTAGCTGCTTTGTTAGAAAATCCAATTGCTGATTGAATTCAGCAGCTTGTTTTACAGTACTGAATTCAGCAGTTACTGTTTTAACCTCTTCATTCATGGAAGGGTTGCTGCTTAGGTACAGATGCTGATTCCTGGCAACTGTATCAATGAGCTCTTGAGCCTCTTCAATTGTCTTTCTCATGTGGATAGATCCACCAGCTGAGTAATCTAGAGACATCTGAGCTCCTTCTGCAAGCCCATAGTAGAAGATGTCTAACTGAACCCACTCTGAGAACATTTCAGAGGGGCATTTTCGTAGCATCTCTCTGTATCTCTCCCAGGCATCATAAAGAGATTCATTATCTCCTTGCTTGAAGCCTTGGATGTCCAGCCTTAGCTGTGTCATCCTTTTTGGAGGGAAATATTGATTCAGGAATTTTTCTGTCAGTTGTTTCCATGTCCTTATGCTGGCCTTAGGTTGGTTATTCAACCACCTCTTAGCTTGATCTTTTACAGCAAATGGAAATAGTAATAGTCTGTAGACATCCTGATCTATTTCTTTATCATGTACTGTGTCAGCAATCTGTAGAAACTGTGCCAGAAACTCTGTAGGTTCTTCCTGTGGAAGACCGGAATACTAGCAACTTTGCTGCACCATGATAATGAGCTGAGGATTCAACTCAAAGCTACTGACTCCAATGGAGGGTATGCAGATACTACTCCCATATGAAGCAGTAGAGGGGTTAGAATATGACCCCAGAGTCCTCCTGGACTGTTCATTTTCGCTTAGGTCCATGATGGAGAAAGGGAGATGATGTAGAATAGAAAAAATATTTTTATTTATTTATTTATATATTTATTTCGAAAATGAAATAAATTAAAATAAATAAAAATTGAGTGAAGATTTTCGAAAAACTGAGGAGAGAGAAAGTGGTTAGGAAGTTTTGAAAAGGATATGATGATTTTGAAAAAATTTAAATTTTGAAATAAAAATCTGAATTTTTAGAAATATATTTCGAAAAATTGTTTTTAAAATAGAGAGAAAAGATATTTTTTATTTTTAAGAGGAAAGAGAAAAACAATAAGATAGCACAAGATTTAAAATTTTTAGATCTAATGCTCCTTATTTTCGAAAATTTTGGAGAGAAAACACCAAGGAACACCAAACTTAAAAATTTTAAGATCAAGTCACAAGGAAAACTCAAGAACACCAAACTTAAAATTTTTAGAAAACCAAAATAAATTTTCGAAAAACACAGAAAAATCAACAAGAAAACACCAAACTTAAAGTTTGGCACAAAATTTTATAGAGAAAATATTATTTATGAAAAAGGCTTTAAAAAGAGTGTACCAAACTGCCACGGGCTTAGACTAACGCTCTAGCCAGTTGGACAGTAAATGTAACACTTGTTTTAAAGAAGGATATTTTTAACCAAGAACACTAATAAGAGACTCTAGACTAAAAAGAAAAATTTTCCTAATCTAAGCAACAAAATAATCCGTCAGTTGTTCAAACACGAACAATTCCCGGCAACGGCGCCAAAAACTTGGTGCACAAATTGTGAATCACACTTTTCACAACTCGTACAACTAACCAGCAAGTGCACTGGGTCGTCCAAGTAATACCTCACGTGAGTAAGGGTCGAATCCCACGGAGATTGTTGGTTTGAAGCAATCTATGGTTATCTTGTAAATCTTAGTCAGGAAGTCAATTATGTTTATCAGTTGAATTGCAAATAAACAATAGAGCATGGATTAAAGGTTACTTGTTATGCAGTAATGGAGAATATGTTGGAGTTTTGGAGATGCTTTGTCTTCTAAATCTCTGCTTTCCTCTGTCTTCTTGTTCACGCACGCACGTCCTCCTATGGCAAGCTGTGTGTTGGTGGATCACCGTTGTCAATGGCTACCTTCCATCCTTCCAGTGAAAACTACGCTCATGTGCTCTGTCACAGCACGGCTAATCACCGGTTGGTTCTCGATCCGGTTGGAATAGGATTTACTATCCTTTTGCGTCTATCACTAACGCCCAGCCTTCAGGAGTTTGAAGCTCGTCACAGTCATTCAATCCTTGAATCCTACTCGGAATACCACAGACAAGGTTTAGACTTTCCAGATTCTCATGAATGCCGCCATCAGTTCTAGCTTATACCACGGAGATTCTGATTAAAGAATCTAAGAGATACTCATTCAATCATATATAGAACGGAGGTGGTTGTCAGGCACTCGTTCATGATTTGAGGAAGGTGATGAGTGTCACAGATCATCACCTCCATCACAGTTAAGCGCGAATGAACATCTTAGATAGGAACAAGCGTGTTTGAATGGAAAACAGAAATACTTGCATTAATCCATTGAGACACAGCAGAGCTCCTCACCCCCAACAATGGGGTGTAGAGACTCATGCCGTCAGATAATACAAAGTTCAGATCTAAAATGTCATGAGATGCAAAATAAGTCTCTAAAAGTTGTTTAAATACTAAACTAGTAGCCTAGGTTTACAACAAATGAGTAAACTATGATGGATGATGCAGAGGCCCACTTCTGGGGCCCACTTGGTGTGTGCTGGGGCTGAGAATTAAGCAATCCACGTGCAGAGGCCATTTGTGGAGTTGAACACCAGTTTTTGTGCCAGTTTGGGCGTTCAACTCTAGCTTTTGATCCTTTTCTGGCGCTGGATGCCAGAATTGGGCAGAGAACTGGCGTTGAACGCCAGTTTACGTCGTCTATCCTTATGCAAAGTATGGACTATTATATATTGCTAGAAAGCCCTGGATGTCTACTTTCTAACGCAATTGGAAGCATGCCATTTCGAGTTCTGTAGCTCCAGAAAATCCACTTTGAGTGCAGGAAGGTCAGAATCCAACAGCATCAGCAGTCCTTTTTCAGCCTGAATCAGATTTTTGCTCAGCTCCTTCAATTTCAACCAGAAAAATACCTGAAATTACAGAAAAACACACAACTCATAGTAAATTCCAGAAATATGAATTTTTCCTAAAAACTAATGGAAATAAACTAAAAATTAACTAAAACATACTAAAAACTATATGAAATTAACCCCAAAAGCGTATAAAATATCCGCTCATCAAGATGGCAGACAATTCCAGAAAACAGGCTTATGGACAAGTAGAGGACATATTAGTAAAGGTTGAAGGCCTTTACATCCCTGCTGATTTCATAATCCTAGATACTGGGAAGGATGAGGATGAATCCATCATCCTTGGAAGACCCTTCCTAGCCACAGCAAGAGCTGTGATAGATGTTAACAGAGGTGAATTAGTCCTTCAATTGAATGAGGACTCCCTTGAGTTTAAAACTCAAGGACATCCTTCTGTAAACATGGAAAAGAGGCACAGTAAGCTTCTCTCAAAACAGAGTCAACCAGAGCCCCCACAGTCAAACTCTAAGTTTGGTGTTGGGAGGCCACAACCAAACTCTAAGTTTGGTGTTGAACTCCCATATCCAAACTCTAAGTTTGGTGTTGGGGAGTCTCAACAATGCTCTAAACATCTGTGAGGCTCCATGAGAGCCCACTGTCAAGCTATTGACATTAAAGAAGCGCTTGTTGGGAGGCAACCCAATTTTTATTTATCTAATTTTAATTTATTTTTATTGTTATTTCATGTTTTATTAGGTTCATGATCATGTGGAGTCACAAAATAAATATAAAAATTGAAAATAGAATCAAAAATAGCAGAAGAAAAATCACACCCTGGAGGAGGATCTTACTGGCGTTTAAACGCCAGTAAGGAGCATCTGGCTGGCGTTCAACGCCAGAACAGAGCATGGATCTGGCGTTGAACGCCAGAAACAAGCAGCATCCTGGCGTTCAGACGCCAGAAATGCACACTGAGGAAGAGCTGGCGCTGAACGCCAGAAACAAGCATCTGGCTGGCGTTCAACGCCAGAAATATGCTGCATCTGGGCGCTGAACGCCCAGAACAAGCATCAATTCAGCGTTTAAACGCCAGAATTGCATGCAAAGGCATTTTACATGCCTAATTGGTGCAGAGATGCAAATTCTTGACACCTCAGGATCTGTGGATCCCACAGGATCAACTCAGCATCTGTGGACCCCACAGGATCCCCACCTACCACCACTCACTATCTTCCCTCTTCTCAATGTTCATCCTCTCTTCCCAACAAACACTCTTCCCCAAAACTCTTCACCAATCACCTCAATCTCTCTTCCCTATCACCACTTCAACACTCACATCCATCCACTCTTCCCCATAAACCTACCTCATAAACTCCACCTACCTTCCTTTTCATACACCATAACCACCTTAAACCCCCAGAGGCCGAACCATACACATATCCCTCCATCTCCTCCATATCTTCTTCTTCTTCTTCTTCTATTCTTTCTTCTTTTGCTCGAGGGCGAGCAACATTCTAAGTTTGGTGTGGTAAAAGCATTGCTTTTTTTTTGTTTTTCCATAACCATTGATGGCACCTAAAGCCAGAGAAACCTCTAGAAAGAGGAAAGGGAAGACAAAAGCTTCCATCAAGGGTCTATAGCTCAGTGGTAGAACATTTGACTGCAAATCAAGAGATCCCTGAGATACCTCAGGGGATACATTTTCCTCCACACAATTTTTGGGAGCAAATCAACACCTCCCTAGGAGAATTAAGTTCCAACATGGGACAATTAAGGGTGGAACATCAAGAGCACTCCATCATCCTTCATGAAATTAGAGAAGATCAAAAAGCAATGAGGGAGGAGCAACAAAGACAAGGAAGAGACATAGAAGAGCTCAAGGACATCATTGGTTCCTCAAGGAGAAAACGCCACCATCACTAAGGTGGACTCATTCCTTGTTCTTACATTCTCTGTTTTTCGTTTTCTTTATGATAAGTGCTTATCCATGTTTGTGTCTTATTACATGATCATTAGTATTTAGTAACTATGTCTTAAAGTTATGAATATCCTATGAATCCATTACCTCTCTTAAATGAAAAATGTTTTAATTCAAAAGAACAAGAAGTACATGAGTTTCGAATTTATCCTTGAACTTAGTTTAATTATATTGATGTGGTGACAATGCTTCTTGTTTTCTGAATGAATGCCTGAACAGTGCATATGTCTTTTGAAGTTGTTGTTTAAGAATGTTAAATATGTTGGCTCTTGAAAGAATGATGACAAGGAGACATGTTATTTGATAATCTGAAAAACCATAAAAATGATTCTTGAAGCAAGAAAAAGCAGCAAAGAACAAAGCTTGCAGAAAAAAATAGAAAAAAAATAGCAAAAAAAAAAAAGGGAAAAGCAAGCAGAAAAAGCCAGTAACCCTTAAAACCAAAAGGCAAGGGTAATAAAAAGGATTCCAAGGCTTTGAGCATCAGTGGATAGGAGGGCCTAAAGGAATAAAATCCTGTCCTAAGCGGCTAAACCAAGCTGTCCCTAACCATGTGCTTGTGGCGTCAAGGTGTTAAGTGAAAACTTGAGACTGAGCGGTTAAAGTCAAGGTCCAAAGCAAAAACAGAGTGTGCTTAAGAACCCTGGACACCTCTAATTGGGGACTTTAGCAAAGCTGAGTCACAATCCGAAAAGGTTCACTGGTGCACGAATTGTGAATTACACTTTTCACAACGCGTACCACTAACCAGCAAGTGCACTGGGTCGTCCAAGTAATACCTCACATGAGTAAGGGTCGAATCCCATGGAGATTGTTGGTTTGAAGCAATCTATGGTTATCTTGTAAATCTTAGTTAGGAAGGCAATTATGTTTATCAGTTGAATTGCAAATAAACAATAGAGCATGGATTAAAAGTTACTTGTTATGCAGTAATGGAGAATATGTTGGAGTTTTGGAGATGCTTTGTCTTCTAAATCTCTGCTTTCCTCTGTCTTCTTGTTCACGCACGCACGTCCTCCTATGGCAAGCTGTGTGTTGGTGGATCACCGTTGTCAATGGCTACCTTCCATCCTTCCAGTGAAAACTACGCTCACGTGCTCTGTCACAGCACGGCTAATCACCGGTTGGTTCTCGGTCCGGTTGGAATAGGATTTACTATCCTTTTGCGTCTGTCACTAACGCCCAGCCTTCAGGAGTTTGAAGCTCGTCACAGTCATTCAATCCTTGAATCCTACTCAGAATACCACAGACAAGGTTTAGACTTTCCGGATTCTCATGAATGCCGCCATCAGTTCTAGCTTATACCACGGAGATTCTGATTAAGGAATCTAAGAGATACTCATTCAATCGGATATAGAACGGAGGTGGTTGTTAGGCACACGTTCGTGGTTTGAGGAAGGTGATGAATGTCACAGATCATCACCTTCATCACAGTTAAGCGCGAATGAACATCTTAGATAGGAACAAGCGTGTTTGAATGGAAAACAGAAATACTTGCATTAATTCATCGAGACACAGCAGAGCTCCTCACCCCCAACAATGGGGTTTAGAGACTTATGCCGTCAGAGAATACAAAGTTTAGATCTAAAATGTCATGATGTACAAAATAAGTCCCTAGGAGTTGTTTAAATACTAAACTAGTAGCCTAGGGTTACACAATATGAGTAAACTATGATGGATGATGCAGAAATCCACTTCTGGGGCCCACTTGGTGTGTGCTGGGCTGAGACTTAAGCAATTCACGTGCAGAGGCCATTTGTGGAGTTGAACGCCAGTTTTTATGCCAGTTTGGGCGTTCAACTCCAGCTTTTGATCCTTTTCTAGCGCTGGACGCCAGAATTGGACAGAGAATTGGCGTTGAACGCCAGTTTACGTCGTCTATCCTTATGCAAAGTATGGACTATTATATATTGCTGGAAAGCCCTAGATGTCTACTTTCCAACGCAATTGGAAGCATGCCATTTCGAGTTCTGTAGCTCTAGAAAATCCACTTTGAGTACAGGGAGGTCAGAATCCAACAGCATCAGCAGTCCTTTTTCAGCCTGAATCAGATTTTTGCTCAGCTCCTTCAATTTCAGCCAGAAAAATACCTGAAATTACAGAAAAACACACAACTCATAGTAAAGTCCAGAAATATGAATTTTTCCTAAAAACTAATGGAAATAAACTAAAAATTAACTAAAACATACTCAAAACTATATGAAATTAACCCCAAAAAGCGTATAAAATATCCGCTCATCACAACACCAAACTTAAACTGTTGCTTGTCCTCAAGCAACTTAGACAAATAAAATAGAAGACTAATAAGTTGAGAAGCAATAATATCTCAGAGTTTTTGAGTGAAGCTCAGATTCTAATTAGATGAGCGGGACTAGTAGCTTTTTGCTTCTGAACAGTTTTGGCATCTCACTTTATCCATTGAAGCTCAGAGTGATTGGCATCTATAGGAACTTAGAATTCAGATAGTGTTATTGAGTATCCTATTTCAGTATGATGATTCTTGAACACAGCTATTTTATGAGTCTTGGCCGTGGCCCTAAGCACTTTGTTTTCCAGTGTTACCACCGGATACATAAATGCCACAGACACATAATTGGGTGAACCTTTTAGATTGTGATTCAGCTTTGCTAAAGTCTCCAATTAGAGGTGTCCAGAGTTCTTAAGCACACTCTTCTTTTTGCTTTGGACCTTGACTTTAACCGCTCAGTCTCAAGTTTTCACTTGACACCTTCACGCCACAAGCATATGGTTAGGGACAGCTTGGTTTAGCCGCTTAGACCAGGATTTTATTCCTTTAGGCCCTCCTATCCGCTGATGCTCAAAGCCTTGGGATCCTTTTTATTTGCCCTTGCCTTTTGGTTTTAAGAGCTTTTGGCTTTTTCTGCTTGCTTTTTTTTTTTTTTAAAAGCTTTATTCTTTGCTGCTTTTTCTTGCTTCAAGAATCATTTTTATGATTTTTCAGATTATCAATAACATGTCTCATGTTCATCATTCTTTCAAGAGCCAACATATTTAACAGTCTTAAACAACAAATTCAAAAGACATATGCACTGTTCAAGCATTCATTCAGAAGATAGAAAGCATTGCCACCACATTTAACTAATTAGAATTTCTCTTATTAAAACTCGAAATTTTATTGCTTCTTATTCAAAAGATCTACTATTTTATTCATGTTTAATGATGATGAGAAAAATAAACTATAGCTTAATTGGAGATAAAATCAAATAGATACTAATTACTATTATATGACTTCTAAGGTAAACTTTTATAAGGACACTGTCACAGAGTTAAGGCAGAAATTGGAAATTTACAACCTTTATTCTGGGGGCACGGGGGTTCCTCTGATCCTTGGGGTGCTTGGTCCTACAAGAGAAGACTTTTGGCGCTTCAGTTCCCTTAAGTCACGCCCCTGCTCCTCTTGTTCTTTAAACATATAGGTCAGCATTTGACTGTGTTCCTTCTGTTCTTTTATTATTTGCTCCATAGCTTCCCGTATCTTGGTGACGGACGTCTCAAGATACTCCCAGTATTCAGCTTGAGGGATCTCTGGGAGGAATTCCTGTGCTCTCTTCTTGATGGGATCCTCCTGTGCTTGTTGTTTTTCCATTGATGCCTTGGTGATTGACTTTTCAATTAGGATATATTCAGTTATTCCCATCCTTACTCCAGCGTCCTTACAGAGCAGAGAAATCACGCTTGGATAAGCCAACCTGGCCTCTTTTGAATTTTTGTTAGCAATCTTGTAGAGTTCAGTTGAAATCAGCTGATGAACCTCCACTTCCTTTCCCATCATGATGCAATGGATCATCACTGCTCTTTTAATTGTGACTTCAGAACGGTTGCTAGTAGGCAACAGAGAACGCCCAATGAAGTCCAGCCATCCTCTAGCGACTGGTTTGAGATCCTCCCTCTTGAGTTGATTTGGGACACCCTTTGTGTTGGTGGTCCACCTGGCTCCAGGGATACATATGTCCTCTAGAATCTTATCCAAGCCAATGTCTGCTCTCATCATCCTCCTGTTGAAGGAGTCTGGATCATCCTTTAGCTGAGGTAGCTTTAAGATCTCCCTGATCTTGTCAGGGGTAGTATGAACAATCTTCCCTCTGACCATGGTCCGAAATTCATAGAAGGCAGTTCTAGATAGTTTTTGCTTGTCAGTCTGCCACATATTAGCATAGAACTCCTGGACCATGTTCCTTCCTACTTTCGTTTCAGGATTAGCTAGGACTTCCCAGTTCCTGATTCGAATTTGCTCCTGGATCTCCGGATATTCATCTTCTTTCAGATCGAATCTAACTTCCGGGATCACTGATCTCAGACCCATTACTTTAAGATAATGGTCTGAATGTTCTTTAGATAAGAACTTCCCTTGATTCCAAAGTGGTTTTGGAACGCTCTCTTTCTTGCCTCTTGGAGTGGGTTGTTTTCCTTTAGGAGCCATGATCTTAGTGATCTCGGATAAACACACCAAACTTAGAGGTTTGCTTGTCCTCAAGCAAAAGAAAAGAAAGGAGAGGGATATAAGGAGAGCTAGGTGCAACTGTAGATGGAGGAGGAGGGAGGCCGAACTCAAATTTAAAGGGATGGGGGGGTGGGTTTTCGAAAAATTGGAAAAGATAAGATAAAAAGATTGAGTTGAAAAAGATAAGATAGAAGATATGGTTTAATTTTGAAAAGATATGATAGATTTTTGAAAAAGATCAATCTGAATTTTGAAAAAGATATTATGGAGATTTGAAAAAGATATGGATTAGTTGAGAAGATTTCAGAGTGAAAAAGATAGATTTGTTTTCAGAAAAGATTTGAAAAGAGTTGGATTGGATTTGGAAAGATGGATTTTTAGAAATTAAGGATTTTTAGAAATCAGGGTTCTTGATATGTTCATGTAAAAATCATGCATTGAAGCATAAAATTTGAAATTAAAATGGAAATACGTGTGGAAAAAAATGAATTTGGCTCCTCCCTGCTGTCCTGGCGTTTGAACGCCCAAACACTGCCTGTTTTGGGCGTTCAGCGCCCAATTGCTGCTCTCCTGGGCGTTCAACGCCCAGCTGCTGCCATTACTGGCGTTCAACACCCAGTGGGTGCCCCTTTCTGGCATTGAACGCCCAGCTGCTATTATTACTGGCGTTCAGCGCCCAGTGGATGCCCATTTTGGGCATTAAATGCTCTTTTACTGGCGTTTGCTTGCCAGTGAGATCTTTTTCTCTGTTTTGTGTGCCGAGGTCTTTTGTAAATGATTATTTACCTTGTTGTCAATGAACTCTATATAAACAAATAAAAATAAAAATAGAAATAGGGCAAAATGCTTAGAGGATTGTTGCCCCATGGCTGGGTTGCCTCCCAGCAAGCGCTTCTTTATTGTCTTTAGCTGGACCTTGCTGAGCTTTTAATCTAGCTTCAGCCTTGAGCATTCTTGCTCGATGTTGCCTTCAAGATAATGCTTGATTCTCTGTCCATTGACAATGAACTTCTTATCAGAATCAATATCTTGAAGCTCCACATAACCATATGGTGACACACTTGTAATCACGTATGGTCCCCTCCACCGGGATTTCAGTTTCTCGGGGAATAGCCTGAGTCTAGAGTTAAACAACAGAACCTTTTGTCCTGGTTCAAAGATTCTAGATGACAGCTTTCTGTCATGCCATTTTTTTTACTTTTCTTTATAAAGCTTGGCATTTTCAAAAGCTGTGAATCTGAATTCCTCTAGCTCATTTAGCTGGAGCAATCGTTTTTCTCCTGCTAATTTGGCATCAAAGTTTAGGAATCTGGTTGCCCAATAGGCCTTATGTTCCAGTTCCACGGGCAGGTGGCATGCCTTACCATACACGAGTTGGTATGGAGAGGTCCCTATAAGGGTCTTGAATGCTGTTCTGTAAGCCCACAGGGCATCATCCAAGCTCCGTGCCCAATCCTTTCTACGGGTATTTACTGTCCATTCCAGGATTCTCTTTAATTCTCTGTTAGAGACTTCAGCTTGCCCATTGGTTTGTGGATGATATGGAGTGGCCACCTTGTGGCGAATTCCATACCGAACCATGGCAGAGTAAAGCTGTTTATTGCAGAAGTGAGTGCCCCCATCACTGATTAACACTCTAGGGACACCAAACCTGGTAAAGATATGTTTCTGGAGTAACTTTAGCACTGTTTTAGTATCATTGGTGGGTGTGGCAATAGCCTCAACCCATTTTGATACATAGTCAACTGCCACCAGAATATAAGTGTTTGAATATGATGGTGGAAAAGGTCCCATGAAGTCAATTCCCCATACGTCAAACAACTCAATTTCCAAGATTCCTTGTTGAGGCATGGCGTAACCATGAGGCAGATTACCAGCTCTTTGGCAACTGTCACAATTACGTACAAACTCTCGGGAATCTTTATAGAGTGTGGGCCAATAGAAGCCACATTGGAGGACCTTGGTGGCTGTTCGCTCACCTCCGAAATGGCCTCCATATTGAGATCCGTGGCAATGCCACAGGATCCTCTGTGCTTCTTCTCTAGGCACACACCTACGGATAATTCCGTCTGCACATCTCTTAAAGAGATAAGGTTCATCCCACAAGTAGTACTTTGCATCAGTAATTAATTTCTTCTTTTGTATCCTGTTGTACTCCTTGGGTATGAACCTTGCAGCTTTATAGTTTGCAATATCGGCAAACCATGGTGCTTCCTGAATGGCGAATAAATGCTCATCAGGAAACGTCTCAGAGATCTCAATAGAAGGGAGGGACGTCCCTTCCACTAGCTCTATCCGGGACAGATGATCAGCCACTTGGTTCTCTGTTCCTTTTCTGTCTCTTATTTCTATATCAAACTCTTGCAGAAGCAATACCCATCTGATGAGCCTGGGTTTTGAATCCTGCTTTGTGAGTAGATATTTAAGAGCAGCATGGTCTGTATACACAATCACTTTTGATCCTACTAAGTATGATCTGAACTTGTCAATGGCGTAAACCACTGCAAGTAGTTCTTTTTATGTGGTTGTGTAATTTTTCTGGGCATCATTTAGAACGCGACTGGCATAATAAATGACATGCAGAAGCTTGTCATGCCTCTATCCCAATACTGCACCAATGGCATGATCACTGGCATCACACATTAGCTCAAATGGTAATGTCCAGTCTGGTGCAGAAATGACTGGTGCTGTGACCAGCTTAGCTTTCAGCGTTTCAAACGCCTGCAGGCACTCTGTGTCAAACACAAATGGCGTGTCAGCAGCTAGCAGATTGCTTAGAGGTTTTGCGATTTTTGAAAAATCCTTTATAAACCTTCTATAGAATCCTGCATGTCCCAGAAAGCTTCTGATTGCCTTAACATTGGCAGGTGGTAATAATTTTTCAATTACCTCTATCTTTGCTTGATCCACCTCTATTCCCTTGTTTGAGATTTTATGCCCAAGAACAATTCCTTCAGTCACCATGAAGTGACACTTTTCCCAGTTTAAAACTAGGTTGGTTTCTTGGCATCTTTTCAGAACAAGTTTCAGGTGATCAAGACAGGAGCTGAATGAGTCTCCATATATTGAGAAGTCATCCATGAAGACTTCCAGAAATTTTTCTACCATGTCAGAGAAAATAGAGAGCATGCATCTCTGGAAGGTTGCAGGCGCATTACATAGCCCAAAGGGCATCCTTCTATAAGCAAACACTCCAGATGGACATGTGAATGCTGTTTTCTCTTGATCCTGGGGATCCACTTCAATCTGGTTATAGCCTGAATAGCCATCCAAAAAGCAGTAATAATCATGACCTGCTAGTCTCTCTAGCATCTGGTCTATGAATGGTAAAGGAAAATGATCCTTTCTGGTGGCTGTATTGAGCCTTCTGTAGTCAATACACATGCGCCACCCTGTAACTGTTCTTGTAGGAACCAGTTCATTTTTTTCATTATGAATCACTGTCATGCCTCCCTTTTTTGGGACGACTTGAACAGGTCTCACCCAGGGGCTATCAGAAATGGGATAAATAATCCCAGCCTCTAGTAATTTGGTGACCTCTTTCTGCACCACTTCCTTCATGGCTGGATTTAGCCGCCTCTGTGGTTGAACCACTGGTTTGGCATTATCCTCCAATAGGATTTTGTGCATGCATCTAGCTGGGCTTATGCCCTTAAGGTCACCTATGGACCACCCAAGAGCTGTCTTGTGTGTTCTTAGCACTTGAATAAGTGCTTCCTCTTCCTGTGAACTTAAAGCAGAGCTTATGATCACTGGAAAAGTATCACCTTCTCCTAGAAATGCATATTTCAAGGATGGTGGTAGTGGCTTGAGCTCCAGTTTAGGAGGTTTTTCCTCTTTTAGAAGAAATTTCAGAGGCTCTTTCATGTCCTCTGAATCCTCCAAATCAGGCTGAACATCTTTAAAGATGTCTTCCAACTCTGATTCGAGGCTCTCAGCCATGTTGATCTCTTCTACCAAGGAGTCAATAAGATCAACTTTCATGCAGTCTGTTGATGTGTCTGGATGCTGCATGGCTTTGACAGCGTTCAACTTGAACTCATCATCATTGACTCTCAGAGTTATTTCCCCCTGTTGGACGTCAATAAGGGATCGTCCAGTTGCTAGGAAGGGTCTTCCTAGAATGAGAGTAGCACTCTTGTGTTCCTCCATTTCCAGCACAACAAAGTCAGTGGGAAAGGCGAATGGCCCAACCCTGACAATCATGTCTTCAATCACGCCTGATGGGTATTTAGTGGAGCCATCAGCAAGTTGAAGACATATCTGGGTTGGTTTAACTTCTTCAGTTAAACCAAGCTTTCTGATAGTGGATGCAGGTATTAGGTTGATGCTTGCCCCAAGATCGCATAAAGCTATCTTGGTGCAATCACCTTCTAATATGCATGGTATCAGAAAACTCCCAGGGTCTTTAAGCTTTTCAGGAAAGCTTTTCAGAATGACTGCACTGCATTCTTCAGTGAGGAGAACTCTTTCTGTTTCTCTCCACTCCTTTTTATGACTCAAGATCTCTTTCATGAACTTGGCATAAGAAGGTATTTGCTCAAGTGTCTCTGCAAATGGAATCTTTATTTCAAGAGTCCTTAGATAATCTGCAAAGCGAGCAAATTGCTTATCCTGCTCCTCTTTCCGGAGTTTTTGAGGATAAGGTATCTTAGCTTTATATTCCTCAACCTTAGTGGTTAAAGAAGCCTTTTTAGAGGGGTTGTTATCAGCACTTGTGTGTGTCTGATCCCTCACTGGCAATTGAGTACCAGAGTCAGAAGCTAGAGTGAAACTGGACGCCAGCTCCTTGCCTGTTCCTGGCGCCTGAACGCCAGAAATATGCCCATTTTGGGCGTTTAACGCTGGAACTTGCCTTATTTGGGCGTCCAACGCCAGATTCTTGCCCATTTCTGGCGTTGAACGCCAATCCTGCCTTGTTTTTGGCGCTGAACGCCAGTTTTGGGCATGGTCTGGGCGTTCAGCGCCAGCCTTCCACCCATTTTCTGGCGTTTTAGTGCCAGAATTATTTTTTCCTGGGCTCTTGCTGTCCTCAGGTGAATCTTTGGTGGGTTGCTCATTTCTTGAATTTTTGATGCCTTAAGGTGGGGTATTTAATGTTTTCCCACTTCTTAATTGAACTGCTTGGCATTCTTCTGCTATTTGCCTTGATAGCTGCTGCTTTGTTTGCTTAAACTGTTCGTCCATATGTATATTAGCTATCCTTGTCTCTTGTAGCCTGTCCTTGAATTCAGCTAGCTGCTTTGTTAGAAAATCCAATTGCTGATTGAATTCAGCAGCTTGTTTTACAGTACTGAATTCAGCAGTTACTGTTTTAACCTCTTCATTCATGGAAGGGTTGCTGCTTAGGTACAGATGCTGATTCCTGGCAACTGTATCAATGAGCTCTTGAGCCTCTTCAATTGTCTTTCTCATATGGATAGATCCACCAGCTGAGTAATCTAGAGATATCTGAGCTCCTTCTGCAAGCCCATAGTAGAAGATGTCTAACTGAACCCACTCTGAAAATATTTCAGAGGGGCATTTTCGTAGCATCTCTCTGTATCTCTCCCAGGCATCATAAAGAGATTCGTTATCTCCTTGTTTAAAGCCTTGGATGTCCAGCCTTAGCTGTGTCATCCTTTTTGGAGGAAAATACTGATTCAGAAATTTTTCTGTCAGCTGTTTCCATGTTCTTATGCTGGCCTTAGGTTGGTTATTTAACCACCTTTTAGCTTGATCTTTTACAGCAAATGGAAACAGTAATAGTCTGTAGACATCCTGATCTATTTCCTTATCATGTACTGTGTCAGCAATTTGTAAAAATTATGCCAGAAACTCTGTAGATTCTTCCTGTGGGAGACCAGAATACTGGCAACTTTGCTGCACCATGATAATGAGCTGAGGATTCAACTCAAAGCTACTAACTCCAATGGAGGGTATGCAGATGCTACTCCCATATGAAGCAGTAGAGGGATTAGAATATGACCCCAGAGTCCTCCTGGACTGTTCATTTCCACTTATGTCCATGATGGATAAAGGGATATAACTTGGATTGATTTACCTTTTTATTTATTTTATTTTATAGAAAGAGGACAACTTAACCAAAAATAAAAATAACAAAAATTATGATTTTCGAAAAAGTGAGGAGAGAGAAAGTGGTTAGGAGATTTTGAAAGAGATATGATGATTTTTGAAAAAGGTTTTAAATTTTGAAATAAAAATCTGAAATTTTTTTTTTAAAAGAGAGAGAAAAACAATAAGATAACACAAGATTTAAAATTTTTAGATCTGAGGTTCCTTATTTTCGAAAATTTTAAGAAAGATTATTTTTGAAAACACCAAACTTAAAGTTTGGCACAGGAATTAATAGAAAAATTATTTTTGAAAAAGGTTTTTAAAAAAATATGATAGCCAATTACCATGAACATAAACACCACGTTCTAACTAACTGAGTTATAAATTTAAAGTGTTTTAACAAGGGATAAATAATAAAAGACTCTAAACCAAAAAGAAAGATTTTTCCTAATCTAAGCAACAAAATAATCCGTCAGTTGTTCAAACACGAACAATCCCCGGCAACGGCGCCAAAAACTTGGTGCACGAATTGTGAATTACACTTTTCACAACGCGTACCACTAACCAGCAAGTGCACTGGGTCGTCCAAGTAATACCTCATGTGAGTAAGGGTCGAATCCCACGGAGATTGTTGGTTTGAAGCAATCTATGGTTATCTTGTAAATCTTAGTTAGGAAGGCAATTATGTTTATCAGTTGAATTGCAAATAAACAATAGAGCATGGATTAAAAGTTACTTGTTATGCAGTAATGGAGAATATGTTGGAGTTTTGGAGATGCTTTGTCTTCTAAATCTCTGCTTTCCTCTGTCTTCTTGTTCACGCACGCACGTCCTCCTATGGCAAGCTGTGTGTTGGTGGATCACCGTTGTCAATGGCTACCTTCCATCCTTCCAGTGAAAACTACGCTCACGTGCTCTGTCACAGCACGGCTAATCACCGGTTGGTTCTCGGTCCGGTTGGAATAGGATTTACTATCCTTTTGCGTCTGTCACTAACGCCCAGCCTTCAGGAGTTTGAAGCTCGTCACAGTCATTCAATGCTTGAATCCTACTCGGAATACCACAGACAAGGTTTAGACTTTCCGGATTCTCATGAATGCCGCCATCAGTTCTAGCTTATACCACGGAGATTCTGATTAAGGAATCTAAGAGATACTCATTCAATCGGATATAGAACGGAGGTGGTTGTCAGGCACACGTTCGTGGTTTGAGGAAGGTGATGAATGTCACAGATCATCACCTTCATCACAGTTAAGCGCGAATGAACATCTTAGATAGGAACAAGCGTGTTTGAATGGAAAACAGAAATACTTGCATTAATTCATCGAGACACAGCAGAGCTCCTCACCCCCCAACAATGGGGTTTAGAGACTCATGCCATCAGAGAATACAAAGTTTAGATCTAAAATGTCATGAGGTACAAAATAAGTCCCTAGGAGTTGTTTAAATACTAAACTAGTAGCCTAGGGTTACACAATATGAGTAAACTATGATGGATGATGCAGAAATCCACTTCTGGGGCCCACTTGGTGTGTGCTGGGCTGAGACTTAAGCAATTCACGTGCAGAGGCCATTTGTGGAGTTGAACGCCAGTTGTTATGCCAGTTTGGGCGTTCAACTCCAGCTTTTGATCCTTTTCTGGCGCTGGACGCCAGAATTGGGCAGAGAACTGGCGTTGAACGCCAGTTTACGTCGTCTATCCTTGTGCAAAATATGGACTATTATATATTGATGGAAATCCCTGGATGTCTACTTTCCAACGCAATTGGAAGCATGCCATTTCGAGTTCTGTAGCTCCAGAAAATCCACTTTGAGTGCAGGGAGGTCAGAATCCAACAGCATCAGCAGTCCTTTTTTAGCCTGAATCAGATTTTTGCTCAGCTCCTTCAATTTCAGCCAGAAAAATACCTGAAATTACAGAAAAACACACAACTCATAGTAAAGTCCAGAAATATGAATTTTTCCTAAAAACTAATGGAAATAAACTAAAAACTAACTAAAACATACTCAAAACTATATGAAATTAACCCCAAAAAGTGTATAAAATATCCACTCATCATTCACCCAATTATGTGTCTATGGCATTTATGTATCCGGTGGTAATACTGGAAAACAAAGTGCTTAGGGCCACGGCCAAGACTCATAAAGTAGCTGTGTTCAAGAATCAACATACTAACTAGGAGAATCAATAACACTATCTGAACTCTGAGTTCCTATAGATGCCAATCATTCTGAACCTCAATGGATAAAGTGAGATGCCAAATCTATTCAAGAGGCAAAAAGCTACAAGTCCCGCTCATCTGATTGGAGCTATGTTTCATTGATAATTTGGAATTTATAGTATATTCTCTTCTTTTTATCCTATTTGATTTTCAGTTTCTTGGGGACAAGCAACAATTTAAGTTTGCTGTTGTGATGAGCGGATAATTTATACGCTTTTTGGCATTGTTTTTAGTATGTTTTTAGTAGGATCTAGTTACTTTTAGGGGTGTTTTTATTAGTTTTTATGTTAAATTCACATTTCTGGACTTTACTATGAGTTTGTGTGTTTTTCTGTGATTTCAGATATTTTCTGGCTGAAATTGAGGGACTTGTGCAAAAATCAGATTCAGAGGTAGAAGAAGGACTACTGATGCTGTTGGATTCTGACCTCCCTGCACTCAAAGTGAGTTTTATGGAGCTACAGAACTCAAAATGGCGCGCTTCTAATTGCGTTGGAAAGTCGACATCCAGGGCTTTCCAGCAATATATAATAGTCCATACTTTCGCCGAGTTTAGATGACGCAAAAGGGCATTGAACTCCAGTTCTACGCTGCAGCTAGAGTTAAACGCCAGAAACACATCACAAGCCAGAGTTGAACGCCAGAAACACGTTACAAACTGGCGTTCAACTCCAAGAATGACCTCTCCACGTGTAAACTTCAAGCTCAGCCCAAGCACACACCAAGTGGGCCCCAGAAGTGGATTTACGCATCAATTACTTACTTCTGTAAACCCTAGTAACTAGTTTAGTATAAATAGGACTTTTTACTATTGTATTTAGATCTTCGGATCATCTTTGATCAGTTTTATGCTATCTTAGACTTTCATGGGGGCTGGCCATTCGGCCATGCCTGAACCATTATCACTTATGTATTTTCAAACGGTAGAGTTTCTGCACTCCATAGATTAAGGTGTGGAGCTCTGCTGTTCCTCATGATTTAATGCAAAGTACTACTGTTTTTCTATTCAATTCAACTTATTCCCGCTTCTAAGATATCCATTCGTTCCCAAGAACATGATGAATGTGATGATTATATGACGCTCATCATCATTCTCACTTATGAACGTGTGCCTGACAAACACTTCCGTTCTACATGCAAAAAGCTAGAATGAGTATCTCTTAGATATCTAATACAGAGGACCGAGTCCGAGTTATTAGTATCTTCGTGGTATAAGTTAGAACCCATGGATGGCCATTCCTGAGATCCGGAAAGTCTAAACCTTGTCTGTGGTATTCCGAGTAGGATCTGGGAAGGGATGGCTGTGACGAACTTCAAACTCGCGAGTGCTGGGCGTAGTGACAGACGCAAAAGGAGGGTGAATCCTATTCCAGTATGATCGAGAACCTCAGATGATTAGCCATGCCGTGACAGAGCATTTGGACCTTTTTCACAAGAGGATGGGATGTAGCCATTGACAACGGTGATGCCCTTACATAAAGCTTGCCATGGAAAGGAGTAGGACTGGTTGGATGAAGACAGTGGGAAAGCAGAGATTCAGAGGAACGAAAGCATCTCTATACGCTTATCTGAAATTCTCACCAATGAATTACATAAGTATTTCTATCTTTATTTTCTATTTATTTATTATTATTATTCGAAAACTCCATAACCATTTGATATCCGCCTGACTGAGATTTACAAGGTGACCATAGCTTGCTTCATACCGACAATCTCTGTGGGATCGACCCTTACTCACGGAAGGTTTTATTAGTTGGACAACCCAGTGCACTTGCTGGTTAGTTGTGCGAAGTTGTGAAGTTATGTTTGGACCATGGTATTGTGCACCAGTTTGTTGGCGCCATTGCCAGGGAGAAAACGAACAACAAATTTTACAACCTAATCTGAGTAACAATTTTGCATACCAGCAAGGTAGACGGGTTGCTACAATTGATGAGCTCCTTCAAAAGGTTGTGCGGGTGAACTTGTTTGTTGCCCCATTTAGAAGCTTTTCCATTCCTTTCCTTCTTGGTGGCCAACCTAAATGGAAAGAGAAAGAAGGATAATTAAGCCTGAAATAAAGATATCAAAGCAAATAGAACATAGGCGGGGGCTAATGCCAAATAAGAGTAAGGTTCTCACTACATGTTAGCTACGCATGTAAGTGAGAGAACAATATAGGTAAAGGGCATATCAACTAATACTTGATGCAAGAGTAAAGTCAAAGCATAGGTACATGACATGAAGAGCATGTTGCATCAAGCTTAATCAACAATTGACACAAACAAGATTAGTGAAAAGCATGAGAGCATTTGGTCCCATCCTAACTCAATGATGATGAGGTACCAAAACAAAGAATAATGAATTAGGAAGGACTAAGGCACTAATCTTGTGTGTGGAGAAAATATAACCATTAATGCTAAACAAGTCACGAAGCACCAAAACAATGCAAGAAATTTTCAACAATTGAGTAAGAGAATTCAACACCATTATTAAAATAAAAGACTTAGAGAAGAAAAGAAGAACAAGCTATAAAAATAAAATTAAAATGCAATGAATGGTAGTATGCAAATACAACATATAGAAGAAAATAAAAATAGGAAAAATAAAAAGCAGAATTTTGAAAAGAAAAAAAGAAAAGAAAGAAAGTAAGAAGGGAAGAAAGAAGAAGAAAGAAGAAA
Organism: Arachis ipaensis; assembly: GCF_059453495.1. Classification (NCBI taxonomy): domain Eukaryota; kingdom Viridiplantae; phylum Streptophyta; class Magnoliopsida; order Fabales; family Fabaceae; genus Arachis; species Arachis ipaensis. The sequence goes on from NC_142435.1 coordinate 34,202,214, forward strand.
GAAGGAGAAAGAAAAAAAGAAGAAACGAGAAGGAAAAGAAGAGAAGAAGGGAAAAAGGAAACAGGGCGGAACAGGGGAAAACAGGGCGCGGAAGGCGACGCGTAAGCGTCGCTCACGCATGCGCATGGATGGCAGGATGGACAAGCGACGCGTAAGCGTCCTGTACGCTTGAGCGTGGATGGTGAGAGTGTGAATCGATGTGTACGCGTGATGTACGCGTATGCGTGGGTGCAGCTGTGCGTTTCGCGCAGTGTACGCGTGGTGTTCGCGCAACTCTCGGGTTCCATGTGTGGAGCTATGTTGACGCATCGACGCGTAAGCGTGCTTGGCCCCCCTCCCTTTTTATACATGAAAACAGAAACAGGGCACTCTCCTAATCTACAAGAATTCTAAAACAATCAAAATTAAAATTTAACAATAAATCTTTTTGGTTTTTGAAAAATTTTCAAATACAAGACACACAAAACTTACACTTCAAATAAAATACAATCTAACAACAACTATTCTAAAAAAAACATAAATCTAACAAAAAATCTATCAATCAAAGCAAAATGTATAAGAGTATAGAAAATTCAAAAAACTACCTACAATGGCAACTCAATTCATTCATTGATTATATATACAAGATAATGAAAAGAGGTTACCATGGTGGGGTGTCTCCCACCTAGCACTTTTAGTTTAAGTCCTTAAGTTGGACATTTGGAGAGCTCCTTGTCATGGTGGCTTATGCTTGTATTCATCCTTGAACCTCCAAGGATGCTTGCTCCTCAAACGGTTGTCAGAATTTCCAACCGTCTTCACCAAGCTTGGGTGAAGATCTTCCCAAGATATGAGCTCCCAAAATTGGTCTTCATGTTGCGATCCGGGATCCCAAACCTTGTTTTCACACCCATCTTCAAGTTGATCATCACATTTCCAATTGGGTGAGAAGTGATCCGAATTCTCAAGTAAACACCAAAGCATCTTCCTAGACCCCTTTAATTTGGTTCTATACCGACCATTACTATTCAACTTTGAGCATGCAACCATCATGAACTTAGAGTGATGTTTCCAACCACTACATAACTCCCTCCTACTCTTTACTCCACAAAGAGCCCTAAGTTGACCATCATTTTCAACCAAACCATATTCAAGTGAGAAAGTAAAGGTTAGGGATAGGAATTTTATCCACTTGAATGTTGTGTTGGATGATGGTGACTTAGGAAGGGGGACCTCCCCACACTTAGCCAATGCGAGATCCATTCCCTTGTGCTCTTTCTTTGCAACTCCCACCTCTTTTCAAGCTTCTTTAAGTTCAATTCGTTGCTCACCAACTTCTTTTATACACCCCTCATTGCTCAAATCATGTGTCGGAGGTTGTGCACGGTCCTCCTTATCATCAATTTTATAACACAATGAGGTAGGTTCATCAATCTCAAAAGACACATTGGTTGGTGTGGAATCATCTTCAATGATGGAGCTTGCTTCTTGCTCAACCTCTTCCAATCTTTCATCATTCATACTATGCCTTGGAGGTTGCGCATTATCCTCCTCAACACCAAATTTAAGCTCATTGGAAGGAGGTTCAACAACTTCCACAAAATCATCAACAACATCACTTGGTGTGGAAGTGTTCTCAAGCTTGAAATCCACCTCTTGTTCAACTTTCTCTAGATCTTCAACCACTTCTTCTTTTTCAACAATCTCTTCCTCCTCCACTTGCTGCAAGACATACCCCATCTCCTTGTCCTCATGTTGGGATTCTAAAATCTCCTTCCTACTCCACTCTTCGGTTGATTTCTCACATTCATCCGTGGAGGTGCTTTGCTTGTTGCATGGGTCCCATGATTCCAAGGTGGCCGTGATTTTGGCAAAATGAGCCATGATTTTTTCAAATATGAGAGGTGATTCATCCTGTGGTTGAGAGTTCTCATACATTGGAGGTGGCTCATCTTGATAATAACATGGAGGTGGTGGTTCTTGAGGGTATTGGGGGTTGAATTGAGGTGGTTCTTCATATGGTTCATATGGTTCACAAGGTGGTTGGTATGGTGGATATGGGTTAGGATCATATAGAGGTGTTTGGTGGTATGAGGCTTGTGAGTGTGGTGGTTCAAAACTATGTTGGGGGAAGCGGTTATATGTATGTGGTGGTTGTGGTTGACAATCACAATAAGGGTCATCACATACATTAGTTTGGTATGCATTAGGATTTGGATCATACCCATAAGAATCTGGAGAGTAGTCATGTTGGGGTGACGCTTGAACGGCTTGGATGGAATAAAATACCTTTTGGTCCTTGCACATCTCCGTGAGGAGAGTAGTCATATCCCCAAGCACTCTTGTCAAACTTGATTCGGAAGGAGGTTGTTGCCAAGAAGGTTATTCATAAGCTTGGGGCTCCTCCCTCCTTTGATATCCAAATCCTTGATGCATGTTATCATTGTAAATTTCATCTCCTACAACATAGTTTGAACCATACCCATAGCCAAAGTGATGAGAATTCATAGTGAAAGCGGAAATAAAACAAAAGCTAATAAGACTAATAAAAATTAACTCCTAAAGCAAACAAAAGCAACCAAAGAAACATATTCACATATATACAATAGCCAATAACATAGCACCATTGCAATTCCCCGGCAACGGCGCCATTTTGACGTAGGTTTTGTTGTGATGGTCTAGAATTTCTCAAATAAATTCTCGTTGCAAGTATAGTTTCTAAACCAACAAACAAACTGTTCCGAGGGTTACCTGAAACTGTAGGTCGATCTCGGACGAGATCTTCTGTACTGGTCGGAGATGACGTGTCCGGCTGGTGGGTGGCGGGCGGAGCTGTCGTGTCCAACTCGTTGGACTGGCTGCGCTGCTGATCCTTCATCACCGGAGGGTGGTGGTACTTGCAAGGGACTCCGATGCTTAAGTTAGCAAGGGTATTGAGCAGGTTTTTAGTAGAATCAAAGTATGAGTTATACCTGGGTGCTCCAGTGTATTTATAATGGTGTGGAGTGACCTTTTTAGATAAGATAAGTTAGTTATCTTATCTTATCTTTATCTTAGAGTGAGGTCATCTTATCTCCAAGGGAACCGCCCTTATCTCTGTAGGCTTGGGCCGCCTTTGGATTTGGGTCGTGTTCCTCTATCTGGGCCCTTTACTGGGCTTTTCTGGCAATTTGGCCGATCTTTTTGAGAAGAGGTCGGATAGTCTGACCTAAAGAGGTCGGTCGCTTTGTTACTGAACATCCCGGGTCGGGTAGCTCGACCTAGGGTGTGAACAGTGCCCTTGCTCGAGCTCGGTCTTTTTCTTTTTTGAGATCGAGCCTTAGTCTTAGGACTTCGATCCTTCTTGGGTGAAGCCAAACTCGAGCATTTGTCGACTTCTTTCTTTGTAGAATCTTCCTTTTTTGAATGTGGAACGTTTTTCTCCTCAAAGCGCGCCCTTTTGTATTAGCGCTCTGTTCTTGGGAACGGGCGAAGGTTTTAATACCCTTATTAATTGCTTTTTAATGCTCTGTTTCCCTTAGCTCTTTATTTTAAATTTTACATACAAAAAACGGTTTCTCTTCTTCGCCTTTCTTTGTAACTTCCTCCTTTATTCTCTCGCCTTCTGTTTTTGCCCAAATTTTTGTATCGAAACGTCATTTGGTGATCTCTGGTTATTTTCTTTGAAAGGCGATTTTGTCTCTCCGTCTTTAATCTCTTTCGAAGCTTCCTCCTTGGTCTAGGTTTGGTTTTTCTTTATCTTGTAGTTCCTTTTCTTTCTTTTGTTTTGCCTTCGGTTCTTGGTAAAGTTTTGGTTTTGCTTGAATGCATGTTTGGAAAGCTTGAATCTTTTTGCATTGTCATGCTTGCTTGTCGCTATGCTGTATGTTTTTTCTGGTTTTTTATGAACCTGTTTTACTTTGCCCAGAAGGTTGCTCCTTTTGATGACTTTCACTATGTTGATGATTTCATTGATGATCCTTTGTAGAAAGTAACAATTTTTTCTAGTGGCTTGTTTGTTTGGGGTGTTTATTTTTTGAAAAAGGCGATGTCTTTGATGACTTCTTGTTGATACTTTCGTTGCTTGGTAGTTTCGTCTGTGACTGTGAATCTTGGGAGGTAGTTATTTTGATGACTTTACTTGATTTGTAGCACGTGACTTTCTTCTCAGGGTGTTATCTTCCTGTTTAAGATGTGTAGAGGTGTAGACTTGTAGGTTTCCCTGAGTCCTTGTTCCATAAGTTGCCTCCAAAGGATGCCCCTGGATTTTTAGTGTGGGTATGGTGCACGAAATTGTGATCATCAATGGCGTCAACAGCTTGGTACGCACAATTATAATCTCAACTCCTTATCACAACTCCGCACAACTAACCAGCAAGTGTACTGAGTCGTCCAAGTAATAAACCTTACGTGAGTAAGGGTCGATCCCACGGAGACTGTTGGCTTGAAGCAAGCTATGGTCATCTTGTAGATCTCAGTCAGGCAGATTCAAATGGTTATGGGATATTGATAATTAAAATATGAATAAAACATAAAATAAAGATAGAGGTACTTATGTAATTCATTGGTGAGAATTTCAGATAAGCGTATGAAGATGCTTTGTTCCTTCTGAACCTCTGCTTTCCTATTGCCTTCTTCCAATCATTCATACTCCTTTATATGGCAAGCTTATGTTGGGTTTCACCATTGTCAATGGCTACCTCCCGTCCTCTAAGTGAAAATGGTCCAAATGCGCTGTCACCGCACGGCTAATCAGCTGTTGATTCTCGATCATGTTGGAATAGGATCCATTAATTCTTTTGCGTCTGTCACTACGCCCAACAATCGCGAGTTTGAAGCTCGTCACAGTCATCCCTTCCCAGATCCTACTCGTAATACCACAGACAAGGTTTAGACTTTTCGGATCTCAAGAATGCTACCAATTGATTCTAGCCTATACCACGAAGACTCTGATCTTATGGAATGGAAGACTCGGTTGTCAGGCGAGGCAACCATGCGTCATGAATCAGGAGGCTAAGAGATACGCACTCAAGCTATTGCAAGTAGAACATAGGTGGTTGTTAGGCACGTGTTCATAGGTGAAAATGATGATGAGTGTTACGGATCATCACCTTCGTCAGGTTGAAGAACGAATGTATATCTTAGAGAAGAAGTAGGCGTGAATTGAATAGAAAAACAATAGTACTTTGCATTAATTCATGAGGAACAGTAGAGCTCCACACCTTAATCTATGGTGTGTAGAAACTCTACCGTTGAAAATACATAAGAACAAAAGGTCTAGGCATGGACGAATGGCCAGCCTCCCAAAGCGTGAACATACAAGTTCCAAGATGAAAAGTATGATCCAGTATATCAAATACAATAGCAAAAGGTCCTATTTGTAGAAAACTAGTAACCTAGGGTTTACAAAAATAAGTAAATGATGCAGAATCCACTTCCGGGACCACTTGGTGGGTGCTTGGACTGAACATTGAAGCTTTACGTGTAGAGACTTTTCTTGGAGTTAAACGCCAGCTTTTGTGCCAGTTTGGGCATTTAACTCCAGCTTTTGTGCCAGTTTGGGCATTTAACTCCAGCTTTTATGCCAGTTCTGGCGTTTTGACGGCATAATTTCTATGCTGACTTGGAACGCCGGTTTGGGCCATAAAATCTTGGGCAAAGTATAAACTATTATATATTGTTGGAAAGCCCAGGATGTCTACTTTCCAACTCAATTAAGGGCGCGCCAATTGGGCTTCTATAGCTCCAGAAAAATCCACTTTGAGTGCAGGGAGGTCAGAATCCAACAGCATCTGCAGTCCCTTTTCAGCCTCTGAATCAGATTTTTACTCAGGTCCCTCAATTTCAGCCAGAAAATACCTGAAATCACAAAAAAATACAAAAACTCATAGTAAAGTCTAGAAATGTGATTTTTATTTAAAAACTAATAAAAACATAATAAAAACTAACTAAAACATACTAAAAACATACTAAAAACAATGCCAAAAAGCGTATAAATTATCCGCTCATCACAACACCAAACTTAAATTGTTGCTTGTCCCCAAGCAACTGAAAATCAAATAGGATAAAAAAAATATAATATACAATGAATTTCAAAAACATCTATGAAGATCAGTCTTAATTAGATGAGCGGGGCTATTAGCTTTTTGCTTCTGAACAGTTTTGGCATCTCACTTTATCCTTTGAAGTTCAGAATGATTGGCATCTATAGGAACTCAGAATTCAAATAGTGTTATTGATTCTCCTAGTTCAGTATGTTGATTCTTGAACACAGCTACTTTATGAGTCTTGGTCGTGACCCTAAGCATTTTGTTTTCCAGTATTACCACCGGATACATAAATGCCATAGACACATAATTGGGTGAACCTTTTCAGATTGTGACTCAGCTTTGCTAGAGTCCCCAATTAGAGGTGTCCAGGGCTCTTAAGCACACTCTTTTTGCTTTGGACCATGACTTTAACCGCTCAGTCTCAAGTTTTCACTTGACACCTTCATGCCACAAGCACATGGTTAGGGACAGGTTGGTTTAGCCGCTTAGGCCAGGATTTTATTCCTATGGGCCCTCCTCCTATCCACTGATGCTCAAAGCCTTGGATCCTTTTCATTTTACCCTTGCCTTTTGGTTTAAAGGGCTATTGGCTTTTTCTGCTTGCTTTTCTTTTCCTTTTCTTTTTCTTTTTTTTTTTCGCAAGCTTTTCACTGCTTTTTCTTGCTTCAAGAATCATTTTTATGATTTTTCAGATTATCAATAACATTTCTCCTTTTTTATCATTCTTTCAAGAGCCAACAATTTTAACATTCATAAACAACAAATTCAAAAATATGCACTGTTCAAGCATTTATTCAGAAGAACAAAAAGTATTGCCACCACATCAAAATAATTAAACTATTTTAAAATTTAAAATTCATGTACTTCTTTTTCTTTTTGCAATTAAAAACATTTTTCATTTAAGAAAGGTGATGGATTCATAGGACATTCATAACTCTAAGACATAGACTCTAAGACCCTAATGATCATGTAATAAAGACACAAACATAGATAAACATAAAGCATAAAAATTCGAAAAATAGAAAATAAAGAACAAGGAAATTAAAGAACGAGTCCACCTTAGTGATGGCGACTAGTTCTTCCTCTTGAAGATCTTATGGAGTGCTTGAGCTACTCAATGTCTCTTCCTTGCCTTTGTTGCTCCTCTCTCATGATTATTTGATCTTCTCTAATTTCATGAAGGAGGATAGAATGCTCTTGGTGTTCCACCTTTAGTTGTCCCATATTGGAACTTAATTCTCCTAGGGAGGTGTTAATTTGCTCCCAATAATTTTGTGGAGGAAAATGCATCCCTTGAGGCATCTCAGGGATTTCATGATGAGGAATTTCCTCATGCTCTTGTCCATGAGTGAGATCTCTTGTTTGCTCCATCCTTTTCTTAGTGATGGGTTTGTCCTTATCAATGAGGATGTCTTCCTCTATGTCAATTCCAGCTGAATTGCAAAGGTGACAAATGAGATGAGGGAAGGCTAACCTTGACAAAGTAGAGGACTTGTCCGTCACCTTGTAGAGTTTTAGGGATATAACCTCATGAACTTCTACTTCCTCTCCAATCATGATGCTATGGATAATGATAGCTCGGTCTATAGTAACTTCAGACTGGTTGCTAGTGGGAATGATTGAGCGTTGGATGAACTCCAACCATCCCCTAGCCACGGGCTTGAGGTCATGGCTTCTTAGATGAACCGGCTTCCCTCTTGAATCTCTTTTCCATTGAGCTCCCTCTTCACAAATGTCTATGAGGACTTAGTCAAACCTTTGATTAAAATTGACCTTTCTAGTGTAGGGGTGTGCATCTCCTTGCATCATTGGCAAGTTGAATGCCAACCTTACATTTTCCGGACTGAAATCTAAGTATTTCCCCCGAACCATTGTAAGGCAATTCTTTGGGTCCGGGTTCACACTTTGATCATGGTTCTTGGTGATCCATGCATTGGTATAGAACTCTTGAACCATTAAGGTTCTGACTTGTTGAATGGGGTTGGTGAGAACTTCCCAACCTCTTCTTCGAATCTCATGTCGGATCTCCGGATATTCACCCTTTTTGAGCTTGAAAGGGACCTCGAGAATCACTTTCTTCTTGGCCACAACTTCATAGAAGTGGTCTTGATGCACCTTTGAGATGAATCTCTCCATCTCCCATGACTCGGAGGTGGAAGCTTTTGCCTTCTCTTTCCTCTTTCTAGAGGTTTCTCCGGCCTTTGGTGCCATAAATGGTTATGGAAAAACAAAAGGCAATGCTTTTACCACACCAAACTTAGAAGGTTTGCTCGTCCTCGAGCAAAAGAAGAAAGAAGAGAGTAGAGGAAGAATAAATAGAGGAGATGGATGGGGGTAGTATTTCGGCCAAGGGGGTGAAGTAGTGTTTAAGATATGTGAAAATGAAGGAGTGAAGATGGGTTTATATAGGAGTAGAGAGGGGGGCTTGGGTTCGGCCATGTATGGGTGGGTTTGGGAGGAAAAGTGGTTTGAATTTGAATGGTGAGGTAGGTGGGGTTTTATGATGGATGGATGTGGATTGGTGAAGAGTTTATGGAGAAGAGGGTGGGATTTGATAGGTGAGGGGTTTTTTAGGGAAGAGGTATTGAGTTGATTGGTGAAGGGTATTTGGAAAAGGGCATTATGGGAAGGTGTGAAGAAGAGAGAGAGTGGGTTGAGGACTTGAGGTTGGTGGGGGTCCTGTGGGGTCCACAGATCCTGAGGTGTCAAGGATTTCTCATCCCTGCACCAATTAGGCGTGCAAAACGCCCTCTGCTGCCAATCCTGGCATTAAACGCCAGGTTGCTGCCCATTTCTGGCGTTTAACGCCAGCTTCTTGCCCTTTTCTGGCGTTAAACACCAGTCTGGTGCCCATTTCTGGCGTTAAACGCCTAGAATGGTGCTAAACTGGGTGTTTAACACCCATTCTGCTGCCCTTACTGGCGTTTAAACGCCAGTAGGCTTCTCCTCTAGAGTGTGCTGTTTTTCATTCTATTTTTTAGTTTGTTTTTGCTTTTTCAATTATTTTTGTGACTTCACGTGATCATCAACATAAAATAACAATGGAAAATAGAAATTTAACATAGATAAGTAAAATTGGGTTGCCTCCCAACAAGCACTTCTTTAATGTCAATAGCTTGACAATGGGCTCTCATGGAGCCTCACAGATACTCAGAGCATAATAATGGCCTCTCAACACCAAACTTAGAGTTTGGTTGTGGCCTCCCAACACCAAACTTAGAGTTTGAATGTGGGGATTTTGTTTGACTCTGCATTGAGAGAAGCTTTTCATGCTTCCCCTCCATAGTTACTGTTCCGAGGGTTACCTGAAACTGGAGGTCGATCTCAAATGAGATCTTCTGTACTGGTCGGAGATGACGTGTCCGGCTGGCTGATGACGGCCGGAGCTGTTGGGTCCGACTCGTTGGACTTGCTGCACTGCTGATCCTTGGCCACCGGAGGGTGGGGGGTACCTGCAAGAGACTCCGATGCTTAAGTTAGCACGGGTATTAAGCAGGTTTTATGTAGAGTCAGAGTATGAGTTATACCTGGGTACCCCAGTGTATTTATAGTAGCATGGGCTGACCTTTCTGATAAGATAAGTTAGTTATCTTATCTTATCTTATCTTATCTTGAGTGAAGTCAGCTTATCTTCAAGGGAACCGCCTTTATCTCTATAGGCTGGGATTACCTTTGGATTCTGGGTCGTGTTCCTCTATTTGGGCCCTTTTATTGGGCTTTGCTGTTGATTTGGCCGAGTTCTTCGTAAAGAAGTCGGTCTGCTTGACCTGAACAGGTCGGTCGCTTCGCTACTGAACATCCCGGTTCGGACAGTTCGACCCTAGGTATGAACAGTGCCCCTGCTTGAGCTCGGTCTTCTTTTTGAGGTCGAGTTCTCGACTTCGGTCTTTCTTTAGTGAAGCCGAACTCAAGCATTTTGTCGATTCCTTTGCAGAAGCTTTTTTTTTTGAATGTAGAACGTTTTCCTCTAAAAGCGCACCCTTTTGTATTAGCGCTTTGTCCTGGGGAACGCGCGAGGGTTTAATACCCTAATTAATTAGTATTAATTGCTCCGTTTTTCCTTTGGCTCTTTATTTTGATTTTTGAAAGCTCAGAGACGGTTTCTCTTCTTTGCTCTTTCGTAACTTCTTCACCATTTTCCTCCGTTTTTCTCGTTCTCTGTTTTTCGCCTTCGTTTCTTCTTTTCCTTCGTGGTGGCGTCGCTTGGCGATTCTCGGGACAACTTACATCTCCTTCTTTCCTTTGAAGCTTTTCTCTTCTCCAGGTGAGTTCCATTCGCATTTTCTTTCTCTTTCGCTGCTTTTGGCTTTTTGTGATTAAGTTGCAATTTTGCTTTGAGGGAAGTTTGGATCTTTCTGCCTCTACTGTGCCTGGTTACAGTCGTAATGCGTGCTCTGAATCTTTTTCGCCTTTCCTATTGCTTTAATGTGCTTAGTGCTTCTGCATGTTATTTCTCGTTTGTGCTTTTGATGATAATGCGTTTGATTCTGGAAAAAAGGCTGGTGTCTTTGATGATTTCTTGTTTGGTATGCTCGGTGTTGGTGCTTGCTTTTTGCTTGATTTCGAAAAAAGTTTGTGCCTTTCCGCTTGGCCATTTTTACTAAACTGTAGAAATAGTGCTTTCTTCTGATAAACTGTATGAGGGTGATTCTTTTTGCATTTTCGCTTTCTTTTGTTTTCTTTCTGAGAGATGCTGGGGTGCGAGCTGTAGATTTTTCCTGGAAACTTTGCCTGATTATTGCCTCCAAAGGATGCCCCAAGATTTTGGTTTGATTCTTGGGTTTTTCCTTTTCTGTGTGATCTCCTGCATCGTATTGAGTTGTTTTCTCCCTTGTCCGAGATGTTTTTAGTAATCCCCTCTTCTTTTCTTACTTGTAGGATTTAGTTGGCCTCATGTCTTCTCGCAATAACATTGTAGAGATGTCTTCCAGAGTTCCCGAGGGGATGTCCGATTGGCTGGACTCCCTTGTTTTGTTGTGTGTTTCTATTGTGGATGCTGAATTTTGCACAGAGCTGAGGAAGCGCCATAGGATTTGTGCTAACAGTTCCTGCGAGGGTGATTATAAACTTGTTGCTCCTGATTTTGATGAGAGAGTTTGTTTTCTGACTTCCGTCGAGGGGGAGCGTCCCTCTTTCTATGCTTATGAATACTTTTTCAGCCAATTGAACGTTACTTTCCCTTTTACTGCCTTTGAAACTGATTTGTTGTGGTCCTGCAACATTGCCCCATCCCAGCTGCATCTAAACTCCTGGAGTTTTATCAAAATATTTTAACTTCTTTGTCAGGAGTTGGATATAACACCTTCTGAAACTCTTTTCTTTTATCTTTTTGTCTCGGCCAAACCTGTGGGTTCCTCCAAAAAGAAAGCTTCCTGGGTTTCTTTCAGGTCAGCCCAGGGGCATAAAGTTTTTGCCATGTATGATGAGTCGTTTAAAGATTTTAAGAACTATTTCTTCCGAGTCCGTGCCATTGAGGGGGTTCGCCCCTTTTTTCTTGATGAAAATGATGAACCTGCTTTTCCTCTGGAGTGGCAAAAGAATGTAAGAGTGCCACGTTACACGTGGGAAATGCTTAGTGAGGTTGAGCGGGCCTTTGTGGTCGTTCTTGAAGATTTGTGGGGGAAGCCACCCCATCTGGATACGAAGAGATTTTTGAGTGATCCATCTTTGGTTCGGGCTGCTTTGGGTACTGCCTGATTTGTTTTTATACTCGCTCCCGGGCTTTGTTTCTCCTGTGTTGTAACTTGTCTTTGTTTTTTGTATTTTTCAGAGATGTCGAAGAATAATGATTCTATGAGAGCCTATAAGAAGGCGAAGAAGGCAACCGCAGCACTAAACCTCTCGGCCAAAGCGGCCGGAGAGGGGTCTTCTCAGCCTCTGGTTAAACCTCCTATACCGAGTTCTCCCAGGCCGAGGAGAGCAATCCCTATTCCTCGGGTCCGTCAGGTCGATCCTCCACAATCTTTCGTTGCTGGTTCCGGTCCCCCTCCTAGTAAGAAGCAAAGAACAACTGAACCTTTCAACCTTGATGCTCCTGACTTTGATGCAGTTGAGTTTGTAGATCAACAAATCGGCCCTTATGGTGTTTTTCCTATGGATGACGTGTCGATTCTTCATCATTTTGATTATATCGCCCGGAGTGGTATCAAGTTGGCACACATGGGGGCGGCCCTATATCGGACTGCTCAAAGTCTTCCTCTCCATGCCACTAAAGCTTTTATGGAGGAGGCCAAACAGGAATTTGATCGGATGAAGGATTTGAAGGGGGAGCTTGAAGTAAGGGTGGCCAGGTTGGAGAAAGATTTGGAAAATGAAAAGGCTATTTCTACTTCCTTGGCTGGCTCTCTGAAACTGGCCGAGGACATGGCTATGCGGCATAAGGATAGTTATTTGACGTCTTACCGGGAGGTGTTGCGTCTAAGAGAAGAATTGGAGAATGTCCGGGAGAATTATTCCGAACTCCAGGGTCACCTTGTTGGCAGTGTAACTGCTGCCTATGAGAACCTGAAGGAACAAGTTCGGGTTATTGCTCCCGAGGCCGACCTGACCCTCTTTAGCTTGGAGAACGTTGTCAGGGATGGCAAGGTTGTCCCTGATGACGAGGATGAGGATGATGTCGATCCACCCCCTATAACCTCTACCAAGGTGTCGACTTCTGCTGCCCCTGCCGAGGTTGGTCCTCCCGCTTCTGATCCCGACTGCCAGATTTTGAATCGGGATGACGGTACTGTAGATGCCGTTCCTCTCCAGACTCGGCCTCCGTCTCCTGATGCTGCTAAAAAATCTTCTGACTCTTAGCTTTTATCTTTATTCTGGACATGTAGTTGGCCCGGCTTGTGGGCTTTTTTAAACTCTTTATGTTTTGCTGACACTTTCCTGTTGCTTGCCTAGCAACTTTTTGTTTTTTATAAAAAACAAATGGTAGCATGCTTTAGCTTTTTTGCGGTAGGTTTTTGGTTGCCTCCGAGGCTTTTTAACCTTGTGGATGATAACTTGTCTTTTGTGCTTGACTTGGCATTTCTTTTTTCTGTGAATGTTGGAACCCTACAGCTTAACCTTTTTTTTTGGATTGCTTTTGTATTTTGTATTTTGAATCCTTTGTGGTTGTGGCTAGGTAGGTCTGACTTGATTTTTTGGTTCGTTCTTGCTCTGGTTTATTTCTGACGATTCGTAACTGATTTCTTCAAGTTGTTTTCGCAGTCCATTTCCAAGTTATTTTGTAATTCCTTTCCTGGAACTTTGTCAGATCTCTTTCAGAAGCTATTTTGATAACTTGTTTGTAGTAAGAGTCCAACTTGGTTATATCGGTCTCCTTTAAGTTATTTGTAGTCCTCTTTCTTGGATCTTTGTCAGATCTCTTTCAGGGACTACTTTGATAACTTTTAGTAGTAGGAGTCTGACTTGGTTATATCGGTCTCCTTTAAGTTATTTGTAGTCCTCTTTCTTGGATCTTTGTCAGATCTCTTTCAGGGACTACTTTGATAACTTTTAGTAGTAGGAGTCTGACTTGGTTATATCGGTCTCCTTTAAGTTATTTGTAGTCCTCTTTCTTGGATCTTTGTCAGATCTCTTTCAGGGACTACTTTGATAACTTTTAGTAGTAGAAATCCGACTTGGTTATATCGGTCTCCTTTAAGTTATTTGTAGTCCTCTTTCTTGGATCTTTGTCAGATCTCTTTTAGGGACTACTTTGATAACTTTTAGTAGTAGAAGTCCGACTTGGTTATATCGGTCTCCTTTAAGTTATTTGTAGTCCTCTTTCTTGGATCTTTGTCAGATCTCTTTCAGGGACTACTTTGATAACTTTTATTTTGGGCTGACTTTGTCATGTCGAGCCCTTCTAAGTTAAAGTAATCCTCTTTAATAGGGTTGGCCAGACCTCTTTCCAGGGTTTACTTATAACTTGGGTTGACTTGGTCCGACTTCTCAACGTCGGCCAGTCTTAAAGTTATTATTTTAGCGATCCGTAAGACCTCGTTAGGTTCTTTTTTAGATCGCTTTCGATAACTTCTTACATTATTCTGTGTTCATCTTTACCGATTTGTAGAAAGTGGTTGTCATCTCTAGATCGTCCTTTGGGTGAATCACGTTTTCACCTTTATCGGACGGTTTGTCTTTATCGTGATCGTGCAGTGAAACTGTTTTTCACTTTCTGCCGATCTGTCGCTTTATAATCGGACGATGAATGCTTCAGATTAATGCGTCTTGAAATCTTTGTAGAATATCTCAAATATATTTTATTAAAAGAAAAAGTAGAAATATATATACATATGGGATTGTCTGAGTCTCAACTTGGTGCCTCATTTAAAAACCTTTTCAGGAAGAAGAGTGCATCCAATGATGAGATCTTTTATATCCTCTTTTCTAACTGTAGTACCTTCTGAGGTTACAGGCGTGCCATGACCTGGGGAGCTCTCGTCCGTCGAGTTCAGACAGTCTGTAGTAGCCTTTCCAAGTACTTCTATAACTCGGTAGGGTCCTTTCCAGTTTGCCGCCAGCTTTCCTTCTCCCGGTCGAGTTGTTCCGATATCATTTCGGATTAGGATAAGATCATTCTCTGCAAAACTTCTCGGCACTACCTTTTGATTGTATCTGGAAGCCATGCGGCGCTTTAGGGCTTCTTCCTTGATCCGAGCTCTTTCTTGGATTTCGGGTAACAAGTCGAGCTCTTCTCTTTGAAGTTGGGAATTTGCTCCTTCATTGTAGTGAACTACTCTTGGCGATCCTTCCTCAATTTCTACTGGAATCATCGCCTCTGTTCCGTATGCTAATCGGAAGGGGGATTCCTTCGTGGTGGAATGTGGAGTTGTTCGATATGCCCATAGGACCTGTGGAAGCTCTTCTGCCCAGGCTCCCTTTGCATTTTGTAATCTCCGTTTTAGTCCAGCCAATATGACTTTGTTAGCCGCCTCGGCCTGTCCATTGGCTTGTGGATGCTCAACGGAGGTGTACTGATGCTTTATATTCAAGTCGGATACTAGTTTTCTGAAGCCTGCATCTGTGAATTGGGTGCCATTGTCTGTAGTTATCGAATATGGAATCCCGAATCTCGTGACAATGTTTCTATGTAAGAATTTCCGACTTCTTTGAGCGGTGGCATTAGCTAGGGGCTCTGCTTCGATCCACTTCGTAAAGTAATCTACTCCCACTATGAGAAATTTAACTTGTCCTGATCCCTGTGGGAAGGGGCCGAGAAGATCAAGTCCCCATTTTGCGAATGGCCAAGGCGAGGTCACGCCGATGAGCTCTTCTGGGGGGGCGATGTGAAAGTTGGCATGTTTTTGACATGGTGGACATGTCTTTACAAATTCTGTGGCTTCTTTCTGTAGAGTTGGCCAATAAAATCCTGCCCGGAGTACCTTTTTGGCGAGAGCTCGCGCTCCGAGATGATTACCACAAATGCCGCTATGTATTTCTTCTAGCACTTCCCTTGTGTTAGAGGTCGGCACGCATTTTAGTAAAGGTATTGAGATTCCTCTTTTGTACAGGATATTGTTTATGATGGTGTAGTACTGTGCCTCTCTTTTTAACTTTTTTGCCTCTTTTTCTTCTGCGGGAAGTGTTCCTTCTTTGAGGTAGTTGATTATGGGGTTTATCCATCCTTGGTCCTAACTTGTTATGGCCAGGACTTTTTCCTCTTCCGAGATTGACGGGTTTTGCAACATTTCCTGGATGAGGCTTCTATTGTTGCCCTTGGGTTTGGTGCTGGCTAGTTTTGAAAGTGCATCAGCTCGGGCATTTTGTTCTCAGGGTATGTGGCAGATCTTATATTCCCTGACTTGTCCGAGTAATTCCTTGGTTTTGTCCAAATATTTTTTCATGGTGGGGTCTTTGGCTTGGTAACTCCCTGTTATTTGTGATGTGACCACTTGTGAATCGCTGTGAATGTTGAGTTTTTGAGCTCCGACCTCTTTAGCCAGCTTCAAACTAGCTAATAATGCTTCGTATTCCGCTTGGTTATTGGAGGCCGAGAACCCGAACTTGAGGGAGAGCTCAATTTGGGTTCCTTGGTTGCTTTCTATTATCACGCCTGCGCCGCTTCCAGTTTTATTTGAGGAACCATCCACGTAGAGATTCCATTCTGCAGGAGTTTCCGGGGTATCTGTGAATTCTGCGATGAAGTCGGCCAGATACTGTGATTTGATGGCCGTCCGAGCTTCATATTGGAGGTCGAATTCTGATAACTCGACTGCCCACTGTAGAATTCTGCCTGCTAAATCTGTTTTCTGCAGTATTCCTTTTATGGGCTGGTTAGTTCTAACCTTAATGGTGTGAGCCTGGAAGTACGAGCGGGGTCATCGAGATGTTAGGATGAGAGTATAGGCAAATTTTTCTATTTTCTGGTAGTTCAGCTCGGATCCCTGTAGTGCTTTGCTAATGAAGTAGACGGGTTGTTGCCCCTTTTCGTCTTCTCTGACTAGTGCTGAGGCTATCGCCCGGCTTCCTACTGCGAGATATAATATAAGTGGTTCTCCTTCTCGTGGTCGAGATAGGATAGGTGGCCGTCCTAAGAACTCCTTGAAGTCTCGGAAAGCTTGCTCACATTCTGTCGTCCATTCGAACTGTTTTCCCTTTCTTAAAGTAGCATAGAAGGGGAGAGATCTTATCGCAGCTCCTGCTAAGAATCGGGATAGGGCGGCCAATCTCCTGTTGAGTTGCTGTACCTCTTTGACACAGGTTGGGCTCTTCATGTTGAGTATAGCTTGACATTTGTCTGGATTTGCTTCAATTCCCCTTTGTGTGAGCATGAAACCCAAGAATTTTCCTGCTTCAACTGTGAAGGTGCATTTTGCGGGGTTGAGTCGCATGTCATGCTTCCTTATAGTGTCGAATACTTGGGACAGGTCGGACAACAATGTATTTTCGTTCTGTGTTTTTATCAACATGTCGTCCACGTAGACTTCCATGATTTTCCCGATGTGATCTGAGAAGACTTTATTCATTAGCCTTTGATAAGTAGCTCCCGCGTTCTTGAGACCGAAAGGCATCACGATGTAGCAGTAGTTCGCCTTTGGTGTTAAGAACGACGTTTTTTCTTGATCTGGTGGATACATGGGGATTTGGTTGTATCCTGAATAGGCGTCCATAAACGAGAGGTATCTATATCCAGAGGAAGCATCTACCAGAGCGTCAATACTTGGGAGTGGATATGGATCTTTTGGGCAGGCTTTGTTGAGATCGGTGTAATCGGTACACATGCGCCACTTCCCGTTTGACTTTTTCACCAAAACGACGTTGGCTAGCCATAGTGGATACTTGACTTCTCTTATGAATCCTGCCTCCAATAACGCTTGTACTTGTTCTTCCACAGCTCGGGATCGTTTTGGTCCGAGTTTTCTTCGTTTCTGCTGCACCGACCGAGATCCTGGATAGACCGCTAACTTGTGGCACATTAACTTAGGGTCTATTCCCGGCATGTCTGCGGCTTTCCATACAAAGAGGTCGACATTATCTCGCAAGAATCATATCAGTGATTCTTTTGAGTCTCCTCTTAGGACCGTGCGGATATTAGTCGTTTTATCCGAGGTGTCTCCAATCTGAACCTTCTCTACCTCACCTTCTGGGTGCGGACGGAGTTCTTCTCGACGCTGAGCTCCGCCAAGCTCAATTGTATGAAACTCTTCTCCTCTGCCTTTGAGGTTTAAGCTCTCGTTGTAACAGCGACGTGCCATCTTTTGATCTACCTTTACCGTGGCTATCCCCTCTGTAGTTGGGAATTTCATGCATAGATGTGGAGTTGAGACTATTGCGCCGAGTTGATTGAGTGTTGTCCGTCCTATGAGAGCATGGTAGGCTGAACTTACGTCGACCACAATGTAATCTACTTTGAGGGTCCTAGATTGGTTCCCCTTTCCAAAAGTAGTGTGTAGCGATACGTATCCCAATGGTTGTATCGGAGTGTCTCCTAGTCCAAATAGATTGTTCGGGTATGCTCTTAGTTCCCTTTCGTCTAAGCCGAGTTTATCGAAAGCTGTTTTGAATAAGATGTCGGCAGAACTCCCTTGGTCTACTAGTGTGCGGTGTAGATTGGCGTTTGCCAGTATAATTGTGATGACCATGGGGTCGTCGTGTCCCGGGATGATGCCGGATGCGTCTTCTTTAGTAAATGTTATCGCCGGGATGTCGGGTGCTTCCTCCTTTCCCTCAACGTGGTATACTTCTTTAAGGTATCTCTTTCGGGATGATTTGGAGATCCCACCTCCTGCGAATCCGCCATGTATCATGTGGACGTGTCTTTCTGGTGTCCGAGGTGACCGTTCAGTTCGTCCATCATCTTCGTCTCTCCGTCTTTTTCTTTGGTCATCATCCCGGGTGGCCAGAAATCGATCTAATTTTCCTTCTCTTACCAATTTTTCTATGATGTTTTTCAAATCGAAACATTCATTGGTAGAGTGTCCCCGAATTCGATGGTAGTCACAATATTCCTTCCGATTTCCTCCTCCCCTTTTGCCTTTGAGTGGTCGCGCTGGGGGGATTTTCTCAGTATGGCAAACTTCTTTGTATACGTCGACCAGGGATACTTTGAGAGGAGTGTAGTTGTGGTACTTTTTGATTTTCTCACCCTGTCGATCTTCTTTCCTTTTGGAGTCCTTGTCTTTGTCTCGGTAGGAGGTTCCAGATTTTGAGGTTTCTCCCAGCCGAGCATTTTCTTCCATGTTGATGTATTTTTCTGCTCGCTCCTGTACTTCGTCTAAGGAGGTAGGATACTTTTTTGATATGGATTGGCTGAAAGGTCCTTCTCGTAAGCCATTGATAAGCCCCATGATGGCGGCCTCTGTCGGTAAACTTTGTATGTCCATGCATGTTTTGTTGAATCTTTCCATGTAGTTGCGGAGGCTCTCCCGATCTCCTTGCTTGATTCCTAGTAAGCTGGGTGCGTGCTTGGCCTTATCTTTCTGGATGGAGAATCTGGCCAGGAACTTTTTGGCCAGATCGTCGAAGTTTGAGATGGACCTCGGAGTTAAGTTGTCAAACCATCTGATCGCCGTTTTTGTGAGAGTTGTTGGAAAAGCTTTGCAGCGAATGGCATCCGAGGCATCGGTAAGGTACATCCTGCTTCTGAAATTGCTAAGATGATGGTTGAGATTTGTAGTGCCATCATACAAAACCATATTCGGAAGCTTGAAATCTTTTGGAATTTTGGTCTTCATGATTTTCCTGGTGAATGGGTCCTGTTCTTTGTGTGAATTTTCCTCAGGAGTGGTCCGAGGGGCTTTTGTTTTGAGGTCGGCTTCTAATTGCTGTAGTTTTTCTTCTAGTTCTCGACGTCGCCGTACCTCTCTTTGTAGATCTTTTCCGATCTCCCGTTGTTGCTGGGTTTCTTTCTCAAGTTGCTTTAAACGATCTTGGAGTGCTTCCATGGCTCCCGAATTTGGTGAGTTTTTATCCCCGTTGGATTCTGGGGTATCCTTTAGCGTAGTGTCCGCGTTCTTGTGCGGTGTTCTGTTTTCCAGATCTGAATCGTGGTCGTTGTCATGGCCGTCCGCCATGGTTTTGGGATGACTTCCAGGTTCCCCGGCAACGGCGTCAATGTTCCGAAGGTTACCTGAAACTGGAGGTCGATCTCAGATGAGATCTTCTGTACTGGTCGGAGATGACGTGTCCGGCTGGCTGATGACGGCCGGAGCTGTTGGGTCCGACTCGTTGGACTTGCTGCACTGCTGATCCTCGGCCACCGGAGGGTGGGGGGTACCTGCAAGAGACTCCGATGCTTAAGTTAGCACGGGTATTAAGCAGGTTTTATGTAGAGTCAGAGTATGAGTTATACCTGGGTGCCCCAGTGTATTTATAGTAGCATGGGCTGACCTTTCTGATAATATAAGTTAGTTATCTTATCTTATCTTATCTTATCTTGAGTGAAGTCAGCTTATCTTCAAGGGAACCGCCTTTATCTCTATAGGCTGGGATTACCTTTGGATTCTGGGTCGTGTTCCTCTATTTGGGCCCTTTTATTGGGCTTTGCTGTTGATTTGGCCAAGTTCTTCGTAAAGAAGTCGGTCCGCTTGACCTGAACAGGTCGGTCGCTTCGCTACTGAACATCTCGGTTCGGACAGTTCGACCCTGGGTATGAACAGTTACATAGGGAGATCCTTGAGCTTTAAACACAAGGGAGTCCTCATTCACTTGAAGGACCAATTCTCCTCTATCAACATCAATCACATCTTTTACTGTGGCTAGGAAGGGTCTGCCAAGGATGATGGATTCATCCATACACTTCCCAGTGTCTAGGATTATGAAATCAGCAGGGATGTAGTGGCCTTCAACCTTTACCAAGACATCCTCTACAAGTCCATAAGCCTATTTTCTTGAATTGTCTGCCATCTCTAGTGAGATTCTTGCAGCTTGTACCTCAAGGATTCCTAGCTTCTCCATTACAGAGAGAGGCATGAGGTTTATGCTTGACCCTAGGTCACACAGAGCCTTCTCAAAGGTCATGGTGCCTATGGTACAAGGTATTGAGAACTTTCCAGGATCCTGTCTCTTTTGAGGTAATCTCTGCCTAGTCAAGTCATCCAGTTCTTTGGTGAGCAAGGGGGGTTCATCCTCCCAAGTCTCATCACCAAATAACTTGGCATTTAGCTTCATGATTGCTCCAAGGTACTTAGCAACTTGTTCTTCAGTAACATCTTCATCCTCTTTAGAGGAAGAATACTCATCAGAGCTCATGAATGGCAAAAGTAAATTCAATGGAATCTCTATGGTCTCTGTATGAACCTCAGATTCCCATGGCTCCTCATTAGGAAACTCCTTGGAGGCCAGTAGACGTCCATTGAGGTCTTCCTCAGTAGAGATCACTGCCTCTTCCTCCTCTCCAGGTTCGACCGTGTGGGTCATGTTGATGGCCTTGCACTCTCCTTTTGGGTTATCTTCTGTATTGCTTGGAAGAGTACTAGGAGGGAGGGAGTTCAGTAACTTTCTTACTCAGCTGACCCACTTGTGCCTCCAAATTTCTAATGGAGGACCTTGTTTCAGTCATGAAATTTTAAGTGGTATTAATTAAATCAGAGACTACAGTTGCTAATTCAGAGTGGCTCTGCTTAGAATTCTCTGTTTGTTGCTGAGAAGATGATTGAAGAACGAAACTCTCGCGCGATCTAGAATTTTCACGAATAAATTCTCGTTATAAGTATAGCTTCTAGACCGACAAGAATTCTTTTCTTACAAAAGTTTTGTTTGTCACAAGTAACAAACCCCTTTAAAATTGATAACCGAAGTATTTAAACCTCGGGTCGTCTTATCGAGGAATTACAGGGAGGTGTTCTTATTATTGGTTATGAGTATTGTAAATTGGGGGTTTTTTTAGATAAGGAACAGGTAATTTAAATGACAAGAAAAATAAATTAATAATAATAAAATCTCTTGGCAAGGTATAAGAATTTGGAAGTCCTGTCCTAGTTATCCTTATCAGATGTGATGAGAATTGGGTTTTAATCTCACTTAGTTAACCCTTGCTAAGCAAAGGGAAGTCAAGTGGACTAATTAGTTTGATCCTCAGGTCCTAGTCAATTCTTATGGAAAGACTAGAGTTATTGGAGTACAAATTAATCAGCAACTCCCAATTTCAACCACTGCTTTATTTGATAACTCAAGCGTTACCAATTACTTAACCAAAGCCAAAAAGAAGAAAATATCTAAATTAAATTAAAAGCATCAATATAAATAAAGCAAAGCAATCTTAAATCTGAAATACCTCAATAATGTGTATTAAATAAGAAAATCATAACATGAATGTAGCATAAGTCAAGTTGAAAAGATAAATAATAATTAAAGTAATAAATAAAAATGGAAAATAAATTAAAGGAATATTAAACCTGTACTTGAAGAGAAGTAATCCTAAAATTAAGAAAAATCCTAATCCTAAATCCTAAGAGAGAGGAGAGAGCCTCTCTCTCTCTAAAAACTACATCTAAAAACCTAAAATTGTAAATTATGAGCTGATGATTAGGAATAAATGAATTCCCCCACTTTATAGCCTCTAATCTGTGTTTTTTGGGCCGAAAACTGGGTCGAAAACAATCCAGAAATCGCTGGAGAAGAAATCTGCCACGCTGATTTTCGTCACTGCGACGCGTCTGCGTGGAGCGCGCGTTCCCGTCACCTAGCGTCAAGCCAACTATGGCAAATTATATATCAAATCGAAGCCCCGGACGTTAGCTTTCCAACGCAACTAGAACCGCGTCGTTTGGACCTCTGTAGCTCAAGTTATGACCATTTTAGTGCGAGAGGGTCAGGCTGACAGCTTTGCAGTTCCTTCAACCTCTTGTATTCCTTCCACTTTTGCATGCTTCCTCTAAGCCATTCCTGCCCTATAATCTCTGAAAACACTTAACACACATATCAAGGCATCGAATGGTAAAGGAGAATTAATAATTAGCAATTTAAAGGCCAAAGAAGCATGTTTTCAATCATAGCACAAAATCAGGAAGGAGAATGTAAAATCATGCAAATAGTATGAATAAGTGTGCAAAGACTTGATAAAAACCACTCAATTGAGCACAAGATAAACCATGAAATAGTGGTTTATCAACCTCCGCACACTTAAACATTAGCATGTCCTCATGCTAAGCTCAAGAGAAGCTATAAAAGTGAAGAGGAATGGTAGAATGTATGAAATGCAACCTATCTATGTGAATGCAGCTAAATGCAAAATGTTTCTACCTACTTGGTTAAAAGTAAATAAGCTCTTCAAGACAAACATAAATCAGATTTCACTAATTCAAATTATACAATAAAAGTCAAGTAAACTTGTGAGAAGATAGCTCATAAAAGCAGGGAACATAGAATCAAGCGTTGAACCCTCATTGGTAGTGTATATCACTCTAGTCTCTCAAGTGTATAGGGTAATTCACTCTACTCTTCTCTAATCATGCTTTCTAAACTTTGTTCTTCATCTAACCAATCAATAAATATTTAGTATACCAATGCAAACATCATGAGGTCTTTTCAGGGTTGTAATGGGGTTGAGGTAAAGGTAAGGATGTACATATAAGGCTAAGTGAGCTAACAAAGTGAATCCTTGATTAGTCTAAGATCTCACTTAACATACACACTTTATGTAATTTTAAAGTTCTTTACCTAGCTACCCAAATTTTTCCACTTTTGTATTACATGCTCATGCACTAAATTTAATTTTTGAATTTTGTCCCATGTGCATTGATTCTTTTTATTTTTGCATTGGAAAAATTTTTGTATCCCCTTATTTAATTAAAATTTTTTTAATTTTTTTAATTAATTTTTTTATTTTTTATTATTATTATTATTATTATTATTATTATTTCAATGAACATGGTAATTTAATTATTTTGATTTCACATGAGCAAGCTTCCCAAATTTTCAAATAACTTATTCAATTTAATTCCCCTTTTTTTTTATCATCCCATATTCCCATAAAATTCTTCATACTTAAATTATACACAATATCTATCTTAAGCTAACCAAGGATTCAACTTGGGATTTTTATTTTGTTTTTCTACTTAAGGCTAGTAATGTGGTTATAAAATAGAAGAAGGAGTAGAAAGGCTCAAGGGGGCTAACAAATGTGACATAAAAGGGTAGGCTTATTTGTGATAAGTGAGCAAAAACAAGTAATGGCCTCAATCATATGCAAGAATGTAAATACACTAAATAATAGACATATAGAATGGAACAAAGCAAAGATTGCAATTATAGAGAAGAAAACACACAAGAATAAAATATTTATGGTTAAATAATGTAACCACATAAATAAGCTCCAAGTCTCACGGGTTGTGTGTTCTTTGGCTTAAAAACCATGTTCCAAATATAACTTCAAACAAATTTAACACAAAAAATTTTATTTTAAATTAGTGAAATTTTTCAAAAATAGGGTCTTTAGAAGAAACTTATTATTTTTCAACCAAGTAGTACTTAAATGCAGACAATCAACTACACATGCAATCTATTATGCAATGCAATAATGAACTAATAAAGAAAATAAAACAATGGTGTTGGAAAGAAGAAAATAGCTAACCCATGAAGATCGGTATCGACCTCCCCACACTTAAAGATTGCACCGTCCTCAGTGCATGCTAAGATGTACAAGTGGACGGGTTGCTTCAACTGATACTTTTCTCCAAAGATTGTGCAGGTGGACTTGTTTGTCTTCCCATTAAGAAGCTTTTCCTCTCCCTTCGTGGTGGCCATCCTGAAAGAAGAGGGAAAAGAAGAAAAGTAACCCAAAAATAAAGATAGAAATTAAATAAAATATGGGTATTAATGCCAGATAATAAGGGTCCCAATTACATGGTAGCTACAACAAGCAAGTGAGAAAACAGTAGAAGTACATGGTAAATCAAGAGTGAAAATTTTGCAACAATGGGGAAGAGGGTGCAAGACAATATAAATTCATGTCAATGCAAAATTAATACAAATATCATAAAAGATTAGTATTGACTTAAATAATATTACCCAACAGTGTAAAACAAGTCACTGAGCACCAAAATAATACCAGAAAAGATGCAGCAGTTGAATAAGAAATTTCAACACCAACAGAAAAGTAATAAATTTAAAAAAAAAGAAAGTAAAAATATGCACAAAATTAAAATGTAATGAATGAAAGTATTTAAATAAATTAAGGAAAATAGAATGAAAGTGAATAAGGATGATGAAGAAAAAGAAAGTAGGAAAGAAAGAAGAAAGAAGAAAAGATAGAAGAAATTAGGATTAGAGAAGAAAAGATAAGATCATTGGCACTAATCTGGATAGGTTGTGCGACGCTAGCGACGCGGACGCGTGACTCGTTCTGTGCTACTGGCGCGAGGGCAGCCTCGTGTTTGCGCAACTCTCTGTTTGAAACTCATTTTGCCAAATTTTATGGTGACGCGGTCACGTGGATGACGCGATCGCGTGAATGGCCATTTTTGGAAAGCGACGCGGCCGCGTGGGGAACGCGTTCGCGTGGGAGGGCTTGGGCTTCCAGCACGAGTCCAGCCACGTTCCAGCCCAACATTCTGCCATACACCCCTTTACGTCGATTTTACAGAGCCACGCGTTCGCGTGGGTGACGCGGACGCGTGGGAGGCATTTTTCCCACATGACGCGGACGCGTCAACGACGCGGTCGTGTGGTTCAATTTGTGCCAAAGGCACGCCTCCAGCCACGCTCTCGCGTGACTCTCTGTTCAATTTTCTTTTCTTCCCAATGCACTGGCAACGCGGGCGCATCGGCGACGCTGTCGCGTCGCATGCGATATTTTTTTTTTTAACTAAAATATCTCAAATTATATTAAATAGAATATTCAAATCTAACATGGAGTTCATAAACCAACATTAACAAACTAAAATAAAATAATAGAAGAAATAAAAGTAGAAGAACATTGAACCTGGGATTGAGAAGCACGAAACTCTCGCGCGATCTAGAATTTTCACGAATAAATTCCCGTTGTAAGTATAGCTTCTAGACCGACAAGAATTCCTTTCTTACAAAAGTTTTGGTTGTCACAAGTAACAAACCCCTTTAAAATTGATAACCGAAGTATTTAAACCTTGGGTCGTCTTCTCGAGGAATTGCAGGGAGGTGTTCTTATTATTGGTTATGAGTCTTGTAAATTGGGGGTTTTTTTAGATAAGGAACAGGTAATTTAAATGACAAGAAAAATAAATTAATAATAATAAAATCTCTTGGCAAGGTATAAGAATTTGGAAGTCCTGTCCTAGTTATCCTTATCAGATGTGATGAGAATTGGGTTTTAATCCCACTTAGTTAACCCTTGCTAAGCAAAGGGAAGTCAAGTGGACTAACTAGTTTGATCCTCAGGTCCTAGTCAATTCTTATGGAAAGACTAGAGTTATTGGAGTACAAATTAATCAGCAACTCCCAATTTCAACCACTGCTTTATTTGACAACTCAAAAATTACCAATTACTTAACCAAAGCCAAAAAGAAGAAAATATCTAAATTAAATTAAAAGCATCAATATAAATAAAGCAAAGCAATCTTAAATCTGAAATACCTCAATAATGTGTATTAAATAAGAAAATCATAACATGAATGTAGCATAAGTCAAGTTGAAAAGATAAATAATAATTAAAGTAATAAATAAAAATAGAAAATAAATTAAAGGAATATTAAACCTGTACTTGAAGAGAAGTAATCCTAAAATTAAGAAAAATCCTAATCCTAAATCCTAAGAGAGAGGAGAGAGCCTCTCTCTCTAAAAACTACATCTAAAAACCTAAAATTGTGAATTATGAGCTGATGATTATGAATGAATGGATTCCCCCACTTTATAGCCTCTAATATGTGTTTTCTGGGTCGAAAACTGGGTCGAAAACAGTCCAAAAATCGCTGGAGAAGAAATCTACCACGCTGATTTTCGTCACTGCGACGCGTACGCGTGGAGCGCACGTTCGCGTCGCCTAGCGTCAGGGCAACTATGGCAAATTATATATCAAATCGAAGCCCCAGACGTTAGCTTTCCAACGCAACTAGAACCGTGTAGTTTGGACCTCTATAGCTCAAGTTATGACCGTTTTAGTGCGAGAGGGTCAGGCTGACAGCTTTGCAGTTCCTTCAACCTCTTGTATTCCTTCCACTTTTGCATGCTTCCTCTAAGCCATTCCTACCCTATAATCTCTGAAAACACTTAACACACATATCAAGGTATCGAATGGTAAAGGAGAATTAATAATTAGCAATTTAAAGGCCAAAGAAGCATGTTTTCAATCATAGCACAAAATCAGGAAGGAGAATGTAAAATCATGCAAATAGTATGAATAAGTGTGCAAAGACTTGATAAAAACCACTCAATTGAGCACAAGATAAACCATGAAATAGTGGTTTATCAATGATGGAAAAGGTTTGCCATTGCTAAACCTATTTCTTCCACCATTATTGTTGTTGAAGCCTTGTTGAGGCCTCTGTTGATCCTTCCATGAGAGATTTGGATGATTTCTCCATGAAGGATTATAGGTGTTTCCATAGGGTTCTCCCATGTAATTCACCTCTTCCATTGCTGGGTTCTCAGGATCATAAGCTTCTTCTTCAAATGAAGCTTCTTTGGTACTGCCTGTTGCTGCTTGCATTCCCGACAGACTCTGAGAAATCATATTGACTTGTTGAGTCAATATTTTATTCTGGGCCAATATGGCATTCAGAGTATCAATCTCAAGAACTCCTTTCTTCTGATTTGTCCCATTATTCATAGGATTCCTTTCAGAAGTGTACATGAATTGGTTATTTGCAACCATTTCAATGAGTTCCTGAACTTCTGCAGGCGCCTTCTTCAGATGAAGAGATCCTCCAGCAGAGCTGTCCAAGACATCTTGGACAGTTCAGATAGACCATTATAGAAAATACCTATGATGCTCCATTCTGAAAGCATGTCAGAAGGACACCTTCTGATCAATTGCTTGTATCTTTCCCAGGCTTCATAGAGGGATTCACCTTCCTTTTGATTGAAGGTTTGGACTTCCACTCTAAGCTTGCTCAATTTTTGAGGTGGAAAGAATTTTGCCAAGGCATTGACTAGCTTTTCACAAGAGTTCAGGCTTTCTTTAGGTTGTGAATCCAACCATGTTCTAGCTCTGTCTCTTACAGCAAAGGGAAAAAGCATAAGTCTATAGACCTCGGGATCAACCCCATTGGTCTTGATAGTGTCACAGATTTGCAAGAATTCAGCTAAGAACTGATGAGGATCTTCCAATGGAAGTCCATGAAACTTGCAATTCTGTTGCATCAGAGAAACTAATTGAGGCTTAAGCTCAAAGTTCTTTGCTCCAATGGCAGGGATTGAGATGCTTCTCCCATAGAAGTCGGGAGTAGGTGTAGTAAAGTCACCAAGCACCTTCCTAGCATTGTTGGCATTGTTGTTGTTTTCGGCTGCCATGTCTTCTTCTCGTTTGAAAAGTTCTGTTAGGTCCTCTATACAGAGTTGTACTTTAGCTTCTCTTAGATTTCTCTTCAAGGTCCTTTCAAGTTCAGGATCAGCTTCAACATGAATGCCCTTGTCCTTGCTCCTACTCATATGAAAAGAAAGGAAAAGAAAATATGGAATCCTCTATGTCACAGTATAGAGATTCCTTGAGATGTCAGAGGAAAATAAAAATAGAAGGATGAGGTAGAGAAGAGAGAATCCGAACTTATCAAGAGGGACAGAGTTCGAATTGCAGATAATGGAGAAGTGTTAGTCCTTTAAATAGAAGGATTTAAGAAGAGGGGAAGAATTTTCGAAATTAAAGTAAAAAAATTTTGAAATAATTAAAAGAAAATTTGAAAATTTGGTAAATGATTTTCGAAAACTAAGATTGGGAAAGAAATTAAGTGATTTTTGAAAAGGATTTTGAAATTAGAAATAAAAAAAGATATGATTGAAAATTAATTTTGAAAAAGATGTGATTAAAAAGACATGATTGAGAAGATATGATTGGGAATCAAATTTAAAAGAAGAAAGTTTTTAAAATTAAAGTTGATTACTTGACCAACAAGAAATTAAAAGATATGATTCTAGAATTAAAACTTTTGATCCTTTCTTAATAGGCAAGTAACAACTTGAAAATTTTGAATTAAATCACTAATTGTAGCAAGGATTTTCGAAAATAGTAATAAATAAAAAATTTAAAAGAAATTGATTTTGAAAAGATATGATTGAAAAGATATGATTTAAAAAAAAATTGATTTTGAAAAATTATGAAAATTTAAAAAAGATTTGAATTAAAAACAAAATCTTCCCTCTAGTGTCCTCCTGGCGTTAAATGCCCAGAATGGCATCCATTCTGGTGTTTAATGCCCAAAATGCTACCTTTTTGGGCGTTTAACGCCCAGCCAGGTACCCTGGCTGGCGTTTAAACGCCAATTTTCCTTCTTCACTGGGCGTTTTGAATGCCCAGCTTTTTCTGTGTAATTCCTCTGCTGAATGTTCTGAATCTTCAATTCTCTGTGTTATTGACTTGAAAAGACACAATTTAAAAAAATTGAATTTTTAATGATGAGAAACAGTAAAAAATGCAACTAAGATCAAATAAACAATGCATGCAAGACACCAAACTTAGAAGTGTGTATACTAAGGACTGTAACAATTTGAAAATGCATGTAAGAAACAACAAAAGACACAAAATAAGAGAAATTAAAGATCAGAGCAATGAAATCATCAAGAACAGCTTGAAGATCAATGAAGAACATAATGCATATATTCGAAAAATGCAAGATGAATAAAGACATGCAATTGACACCAAACTTAAAAATTGACACTTGACTCAAACAACAAACACAAAATATTTTTGGTTTTTATGATTTTATAATTTTTTGTGATTTTTCGAAAATTATATGGAAAAAGAGAAAAAAGGACTTCAAAATTCTTAATGAGAATTCCAGGAATCATGCAATGTTAGTCTAAAACTCCGGTCCAGGAATTAGACATGGCTCACTAGCCAGCCAAGCTTTTAGTGAAAGCTTCGGTCCAAAACACTAGACATGGCCAATGGCCAGCCAAGCTTTAGCAAATCATTACGTTCAATAGAAAAATTGACATAAATCAACAAGCTCTTGTGATGATAAGTTGAAACCTCGGTCCAAAAGATTAGACATGGCTTCTCAGCCAGCCAGACTTCAACAAATCATCATGAAACTCTAGAATTCATTCTTAAAAGTTCTGAAGAACAAAATAGAAATAAAAAATATTTTTTTTTTTTGAAATTTTTTGAAAATTAAAAGGTAAGAAGCTTAAACATAAAATAAAATTACCTAATCTGAGCAACAAGATGAACCGTCAGTTGTCCAAACTCGAACAATCCCCGACAACGGCGCCAAAAACTTGGTGCACGAAATTGTGATCACCAATGGCGCCAACAGCTTGGTACGCACAATTGTAATCTCAACTCCTTGTCACAACTCCGCACAACTAACCAGCAAGTGCACTAGGTCGTCCAAGTAATAAACCTTACGTGAGTAAGGGTCGATCCCACGGAGACTGTCGGCTTGAAGCAAGCTATGGTCATCTTGTAGATCTTAGTCAGGCAGATTCAAATGGTTATGGGATATTGATAATTAAAATATGAATAAAACATAAAATAAAGATAGAGGTACTTATGTAATTCATTGGTGAGAATTTCAGATAAGCGTATGAAGATGCTTTATTCCTTCTGAACCTCTGCTTTCCTATTGCCTTCTTCCAATCATTCATACTCCTTTCCATGGCAAGCTTATGTTGGGTTTCACCGTTGTCAATGGCTACCTCCCGTCCTCTCAGTGAAAATGGTCCAAATGCGTTGTCACCGCACGGCTAATCAGCTGTTGGTTCTCGATCATGTTGGAATAGGATCCATTGATCCTTTTGCGTCTGTCACTACGCCCAACAATCGCGAGTTTGAAGCTCGTCACAGTCATCCCTTCCCAGATCCTACTCAGAATACCACAGACAAGGTTTAGACTTTCCGGATATCAGGAATGCTACCAATTGATTCTAGCCTATACGACGAAGACTCTGATCTCATGGAATGGAAGACTCGGTTGTCAGGCGAGGCAACCATGCATCATGAATCAGGAGGCTAAGAGATACGCACTCAAGCTACTGTAAGTAGAACAGAGGTGGTTGTCAGGCACGTGTTCATAGGTGAGAATGATGATGAGTGTCACAGATCATCACCTTCGTCAGGTTGAAGAACAAATGTATATCTTAGAGAAGAAGTAGGCGTGAATTGAATAGAAAAACAACAGTACTTTGCATTAATTCATGAGGAACAGCAGAGCTCCACACCTTAATCTATGGTGTGTAGAAACTCTACCGTTGAAAATACATAAGAACAAAAGGTCTAGGCATGGCCGAATGGCCAGTCTCCCAAAGCGTGAACATACAAGTTCCAAGATGAAAAGTATGATCCAGTATATCAAATACAATAGCAAAAGGTCCTATTTGTAGAAAACTAGTAACCTAGGGTTTACAGAAATGAGTAAATGATGCAGAATCCACTTCCAGGCCTACTTGGTGTGTGCTTGGGCTGAGCATTGAAGCTTTCACATGTAGAGACTTTTCTTGGAGTTAAACGCCAGTTTTGTGCCAGTTTGGGCGTTTAACTCCAGCTTTTATGCCAGTTCTGGTGTTTTGACACCAGAATTTCTATGCTGACTTGGAACACCGGTTTGGGCCATTAATTCTCGGGCAAAGTGTGGACTATTATATATTGCTGGAAAGCCCAGGATGTCTACTTTCCAACGCAATTAAGGGCGCACCAATTGGGCTTTTGTAGCTCCAGAAAATCCACTTCGAGTGCAGGGAGGTCAGAATCCAATAACATCTGCAGTCCTTTTTCAGCCTCTGAATCAGATTTTTGCTCAGCTCCCTCAATTTCAGCCAGAAAATACCTGAAATCATAGAAAAACACACAAACTCATAGTAAAGTCCAAAAATGTGATTTTTATTTAAAAACTAATAAAAATATAATAAAAACTAACTAAAACATACTAAAAACATACTAAAAACAATGCCAAAAAGCGTATAAATTATCCGCTCATCAGGGTCCTAGGGTTTCCTTTTGTTGTTTGTATTGCTCTGGTGTCATGCTTGTCCGAGCTGTTCTGATATGGTTTTTTGACTATATCTGAGATATTTTGGGTTAGTAATCTTTTTTCTTCTTTTCTTGCTGTAGGACTAGTTGACCTCATGTCTTCTCACAAGAACATTGTTGAGACATCTTCCCAAGTCCCTGAGGGCATGGCTGATTGGGTGGATTTGATGGTTCTTTTGTACATTTCTTTGGTTGATTCCGAATTTCGTCAGTAACTTAGGCAGTTTCATAGGGTTTGTAGTAGTGGTAGTGAGGAAAAGAATTATGAGCTTGTACCCCCCCTACTCTTGAAGAGAGAGTTTGTTTCTCTACTCGAGTTGCTGGAGACCGTCCTTTTTTCTATGCATATGATTACTTTTTTGGCCAGATGAATATCACCATTCCTTTTACTCCTTTTGAGACCAACCTGTTGTGGTCTTGCAATGTAGCTCCATCCCAACTTCACCCCAATTCTTGGGGTTTTATAAAGATCTTTCAATTACAGTGTCGCGTGTTTGACGTCCCTGCTTCGCAATCCCTTTTCTTTTATTTGTTTGTCTTGACAAAACCTGGGGTAGTGAAGAAAAAGGCTGCCTGGGTTTCTTTTCGAGCTTCGCAAGGGAAGAAAGTTTTTTCTATGTATGACGAGTCGTTTCGTGATTTTAAGAACTATTTTTTCAAGGTCCGAGCTGTTGAAGGAGCTCATCCCTTTTTTCTGGATGAGAATGATGAGCCCACTTTTCCTTTAGAGTGGCAAAAGAACGTTGTTATGTCGAGGTATTCCTGGGAGATGTTGGACGAGGTCGAGCAGGCCTTTGTGACTGTGTTGGAGGAGAATTGGGGAGAGCCTCCCTATCTTGATACCAAGAAATTCTTAGGGGACCCCTCACTCCTTCGAAATGAGCTGGGTAGTGTTCAATTTTGGCCTTTCTTTTTTTGTTGAGTTTATTTCTTTACGAGCTCTTTTTTTTTATTTGTAACTTGGTTTCCTGCTGTGATGTTTTGTTTGCAGAGATGATTAAGAACAAGGAATCCATGAAGGCCTTTAAGAGGGCAAGAAAGGCTACTGCAGCTCAAAACGTCTCAGCTAAGGCAGCCGGTGAGGGATCATCTCAGGTTCAGTCGAAGCCGGCCATACCGACCTCGCCGGGGGTGAGGAAGGTAATCCCTACTCCCCGGGTTCGTTTGGATGATCCTCCTCAAGTTTCTGTTGCTACTTCTGGTGCTCCTCCAAACAAAAAACAAAGAACAACTGAGCCTTTCAACCTTGATGCCCCTGACTTTGATGCGGTTGAGTTCGTCGATCAGCAAATTGGTCCCTACGGTACCATTCCTACCGACGATGTTTCTCTCCTTCGCCACTTGGATTTTATTACTCGGAGTATCGTCAAGATGGCGCATATAGGAGCTGCCTTGTATCGAACTGCCCAAGACCTCCCTCTTCATACTACCAAAGCTTTTATGGAGGAGGCTAAGCAAGAGTTCGATCGTATGAAGGGTTTAAAGGAGGAGCTCCAAGTGAAAGTGACCAAACCGGAGAAGGAGTTGGAGATCGAAAAGGCTAGTTCTGTTGCCTTGGTGGCTTCTGTTAGGTTGGCTGAGGATACCGCCTTGAGGCACAAGGATAGCTATGTTACGGCATATAGGGAAATGATGCATCTCAGGGAGGAGTTGGAGTCTGCCCGGGTTGATTATGCTGAGCTCCATGGTCACCTTGTAGGCAGCGTAAATGCTGCTTATGAGAACCTGAAGGAGCAAGTTCGAGTTCTTGCTCCCGAGGTCGACCTTACTCTCTTTAGTCTGGACAATGTTGTAAAGGATGGCAAGATTTTTCCTGACGACCCTGACGACGACAATGTTGAACCTCCCCCTGTGCTTACTGCCAAAGCCTCCGAAGTGCCGACTTCTTCCGCTCCTTCAGTTGAGGTTGATCATCCTGTATCAGATCCTGACTGTCAAATATTGAATCGGGATGATGGGACTGTGGATACTGTGCCTATTCAGACTCGCCCTCCTTCATCTCGTGCTGCCGAGAAGCCTTCAGATCTTCCCTGATTGTGTGAATGCTTTATGTAGATAGCCCGTCTTGTGGGCTTTTTTAAACTCTTTATTTTGTAAATGATGTTTGCTGACTATTGACACTCTTTTAGTTGCTTGTTTACCAACTTTATTTTGAAAAACAAAGTAATTTCCAAGCTTTTGGGGCTGATTTTGGTGGCCTCTGAAGCTTGTTATTATTATAACTTTATGCTTTTATATTATGTCTGTCTACACTCGACTTGGCACCTTTCAAGGTTTTGTGAATGCTGGAACCTTTCGTTGTCCGACTTCTTTAGATAGGCTTGATTCCTTTGCCTTGTATAACACTTAAGGTCTTTTGGGAGGCCGGTTTCGTCGTGTTGGTTTCGTCCAAGTTGTTGTTAGTAATCCTCTTTGGACTTTGTTTAGATCTTTTTCAGGGATTACTTTTGTGATCTCCTGTTTTGGGCCGACTTCGTCATGTCGGGCTCTTTTAAGTTGTTTTGTAATCCTCTTTCTTGGACCTTGTTCAGGCCTCTTTCAGGGATTATCTTTATAACTTTTGTGTTTTTCGGGCTGACTTCGTCATGCTGGGCCCTTCTAAGTTATTTTTGTAATCCTCTTTCTTGGATTGTTTAGGTCTCTTTCAGGGATTACCTTTATAACTTTCGTGTTTTTGGGCCGACTTTGTCATGTCGGGCCCTTCCAAGTTATTTTTGTAATCCTCTTTTTTGGACCTTGTTTAGGTCTCTTTCAGGGATTACCTTTATAACTTTCGTGTTTTTGGGCCGACTTTGTCATGTCAGGCCCTTCTAATTTATTTTTGTAATCCTCTTTCTTGGACCTTGTGCAGGTCTCTTTCAGGGATTACTTCTATAACTTTATGTTTTGGGCTGACTTCATCATGTCGGGCCCTTCTAAGTTATTTTTGTAATCCTCTTTCTCGGACCTTGTTTAGGTCTCTTTCAGGGATTACTTCTATAACTTTATGTTTTGGGCCGACTTCATCATGTCGGGCTGATAAACCCATATTTTATGATATATTTTGTGCCTAATTTAAGTGATTTATTCAATCCTTCACTCACTTATTCATGTTAATTGCATGGTTTTACTTTCCCTTTCTTATTATGTGATGTATGTGAAAAACATGTTTCCTATGCTTTAAAAATAATTATTTTAATTACCCTTTTATTACCATTCGATACCGTGATTTCTGTGTTGAGTCGTTTCAGATCTTCTAAGGCAGGAATGACTTAAAGGATGGAAAGGAAACATACAAAAATGGAAGGAAAGAACAAAATGGAGTTTTTGAAAAAGTTGGCAGCGACGCGAACGCGTGGGCGATGCGGCCGCATGCCCAGCGCGAAGAGAGTGCGACGCGATCGCGTGAATGACGTGAATGCGCGCCACGAGCAAAACGCAGATGACGTGGACGCATGACCGAAGCGAACGCGTGACAAGAAAAACTCCAAATGACGCGACCGCGTGACCCACGCGGACGCGTGACAGAGGCCACGCATCAGAAATTACAGAAAACGCTCCCAGCGATTTCTGAAGCCCTTTTTGGCCCAGATCCAAGTCCAGAAAGCACAGATCAGAAGTTATGAAGTGGGGGAATGCATCCATTCAAAAGGAGAGTCTCCAATTATTCACTTTTCATGATTTAGATGTAGTTTTTAGAGAGAGGTTCTCTCCTCTCTCTCTTAGGATTAGGATTTAGAATTTTTCTCGCTTTCATGATTATCTCTTTTCATCAGGTTCAATTTTCCTTTTTATTATCTTCTAAATTTAATTTATGAACTTTTCTATGTCACAGATAATTCTCTTAATTAATATTATTTGAGGTATTTCAGTTTATGATTGCTCTCTTTTGATTATGTTACTGTTACTTTCAATCTGAAGATATTTTTATTCGAGTAGATTTACTTTTCCCCTTTTGGTCTTGGTCAAGAAATCAGTAACTCAGGAGTTATCAAACTCAACGTGATTGATAATTGTTATCTTGTTAATTGAATTGAACTTCAGTAATTCCAGTCTTTTCTTAGGGATTGACCAAAACCTGAAGTTCAGACTAATTAATCCACTTGATCTTCCTTTGCTTTAGTAAAGGCTAACTAAGTGGAATTAAGACTCAATTCTCATCAGCATTGATAAGGATAACTAGGATAGGACTTCCAATTTCTTATACCTTGCCAAGAGTTTATTTTACAATTATTTGTTTATTTTATTTGCCATTTAAATTACCCATTCCTTATTTTCAAGGACCCCAATTTACAATCTCCATAGCCAATAATAAGAACATACTTCCTTGCAGTTCCTTGAGAAGACGACCCGAGGTTTAAATACTTTGGTTATCAATTTTAAAGGGGTTTGTTACTTGTGACAACCAAAACGTTTGTAAGAAAGGTTGATTGCTTGGTTTAGTAACTATACTTGCAACGAGAGTTTACTATAACTTCTAAACCATCAATCTTCCAGTTCTTCACAGGCCCTTCTAAGTTATTTTTGTAATCCTCTTTCTTGGACCTTGTTCAAGTCTCTTTCAGGGATTACTTCTATAACTTTATGTTTTGGGCCGACTTCGTCATGTCGAGCCCTTCTAAGTTATAGTAATCCTCTTTTATAGGGTTGACCAGACCTCTTTCCAGGGTTTACTTATAACTTTGGTCGACTTGGTCCGACTTCTTAGTGTCGGCCAGTCTTTAAGTTTTTATTTAGCAATCCATCTTATCAAGACCTCGTCAGGTCCTTTCTCCGGATCACTTTCGATAACTTCTTGCATTATTCTATTTTCATCTTTGCCGATTTGTAGAAGGTGGGTTCAATCGTTGTTTAGTCGACCTTTAGATGAATTTGGTTTTCATCTCTGTTGGTCTTTATCGTGATCGTGTAGTGAATTTGTTTTTCACTTTCTGCCGATCTGTTGCTTTATAATCGGGCGATGAATATTTCAGATTAATGCGTCTTGAAAACTTGTAGAACATCTAATATATTTTATTTAAAAGAAAATGCAAATATGTACATGCGGAGTTTTTATCCTTTTAAGTCGGATAATTCGTGGATCTCAACTTGGTGCCTCATTAAAAAACTTTTTCAGGAAAAAGAGTGCATCCTATGCTGAGATCCTTTACCATCCTAGCTATAGTACCTTCTTAGGTTGCAGGCGTGCCACGATCTGAGAAGTTCTCGCCCCTCGAGTTCGGACAGTCTGTAGTAGCCCTTTCCAAGTACTTCTATGACTCGGTAGGGTCCTTTCCAGTTTGCTGCCAACTTTCCTTCTCCAGGTCGAGTTGTTCTGATATCATTTCAGATTAGGATGAGATCATTCTCAGCAAAACCTCGTGGCACTACCTTTTGATTATATCTAGAAGCCATTCGACATTTTAGTGCTTTTTCCCTGATCCGAGCTCTCTCTTGGATTTCAGGAAGTAGGTCGAGCTCTTCCCTTTGAAGTTGGGAGTTGGCCTCTTCATTGTAATAGACCACTCTAGGCGACCCTTCTTCGATCTCTACTAGGATCATTGCCTCCATTCTGTAAGCTAACCGGAAGGGTGATTCCTTTGTGGTAGAATGTGGCGTTGTTCGATATGCCCATAGGACTTGTGGGAGCTCTTCAGCCCATGCTCCCTTTGCATCCTGTAATCTTCGTTTTAGCCCAGCCAATACCACTTTGTTGGCGGCTTCAGCTTGTCCATTGGCTTGAGGATGTTCTACGGAAGTAAATTGGTGTTTTATATTCAAGTTGGCCACTAACTTTTTGAAGCCTGCATCTGTGAATTGGGTGCCATTATCTGTGGTGATGGAGTATGGGACCCCGAACCTTGTGACAATGTTTCTATATAGGAATTTTCGACTTCTTTGAGCAGTGGCATTAGCTAAGGGTTCTGCCTCGATCCACTTTGTAAAGTAGTCTACCCCTACTATGAGGAATTTAACTTGTCCCGATCCCTGAGGGAAGGGTCCGAGAAGGTCGAGTCCCCATTTTGCAAATGGCCATGGTGAGGTCACGCTGATGAGTTCCTCTGGCGGGGCGATGTGAAAGTTGACATGTTTCTGGCATGGTAGACATGTCTTTACAAACTCTGTGGCCTCCTTTTGTAGAGTTGGCCAATAAAATCCTGCCTGGAGTACTTTTTTGTTAAGTGCTTGTGCTCCGAGATGGTTGCCACAAATGTCACTGTGTATTTCTTCTAAAACTTCCATTGTATTGGAAGTCGGCACACATTTTAACCATGGTATTGAATTCCCTCTTTTGTATAAAGTATTATTTATGATAGTGTAGTGTTGTGCCTCCCGCTTTAACCTCTTTGCCTCATTTTCATCTGTGGGGAGTGTTTCTGTTTTGAGGTAGTTAATTATGGGGGTCATCTATCCTTCATCCTGACCTGTTATGGCTAGGACTTTTTCTTCTTCCGAGATGGACGGACTCTGCAGTATTTCTTGGATGAGGCTCTTATTGTTGCCCCCTGGTTTGGTGCTGGCTAGCTTTGAGAGTGCGTCAGCTCGGACATTCTGTTCGCGGGGTATGTGGTGGATCTCATATTCCCGAAGTTGTTCAAGCTGTTCCCTGGTTTTACCCAGGTACTTTTTCATAGTGGGATCCTTAGCTTGGTAGCTCTCCGTTATTTGTGAAGTGACTACCTGTGAGTCGCTGAAGATAATGAGCCTTTGAGCTCCGACCTCTTTAGCCAGCTTCAAACTAGCTAGTAGTGCTTCATATTCCGCCTGGTTGTTTGAGGTAGGGAACCCGAATTTGAGAGAAAGTTCAATTTGGGTTCCTTGGTTGCTTTCAATTATCACACCTGCGCCGCTTTCAATTTTATTTGAGGAACCGTCCACGTAGAGATTCCATTCTGTGGGGGGTTTCCAGAGTGTCTGTAAATTCTGCAATGAAGTCGGCTAAGTATTGTGATTTGATGGCTGCCCGAGCTTCGTATTGAAGGTCGAACTCAGACAACTCGACTGCCCATTGCAAGATTCTGCCTGCTAGATCTGTTTTCTGCAATATCCCTTTTATGGGCTGGTTGGTCCGAACCTTAATAGTGTGAGCTTGGAAGTACGGACGAAGTCGTCGAGATGTTAGTATGAGAGCATAGGCAAATTTCTCTATTTTTTGGTAGTTCAGCTCGGACCCTTGTAGTGCTTTACTGATGAAGTATACAGATTGTTGCCCCTTGTCATCCTCTCAAACTAGTTCTGAGGCTACTGCCCGACTTCCTACTGCGAGGTACAATATGAGTGGCTCTCCCTCTCGTGGTCGAGTTAGGATAGGCGGTTGCCCCAGGAATCTTTTGAAATCTTGGAAGGCTTGCTCACACTCCGTTGTCCATTCAAACTTCTTTCCCTTTCTTAAAGTGGCGTAGAAAGGGAGAGACCTTATTGCTGATCCCGCTAGAAATCTGGACAAGGCTGCCAACCTCCCGTTGAGTTGTTGTACCTCTTTGACACAAGTTGGGCTCTTCATGTCGAGTATGGCCTGGCATTTATCCGGATTTGCCTCGATTCCTCTTTGTGTGAGCATAAAACCCAAGAATTTGCCAGCTTCTACTGCAAAGGTGCATTTTGCAGGATTGAGTCGCATGCCATGCTTTCTTATAGTGTCAAACACTTGGGCCAGGTCGGACAATAATGTCTCTTCGCTTTGTGTCTTTATCAACATGTCATCCACATAGACCTCCATGATCTTTCCGATATAATCTAAAAAGACTTTATTCATTAACCTTTGATAAGTAGCTCCTACGTTTTTAAGACCAAAAGGCATTACGATGTAGCAGTAGTTTGCTTTTGGTGCTAGAAACGAGGTTTTTTCTTGATCAGGTGGATACATTGGGATTTTATTGTATCCGAAATATGCATCCATAAATGAGAGGTATTTATATCCGGATGAGGCATCCACCAGAACGTCGATACTTGGGAGTGGATAAGGATCTTTTGGGCAGGCTTTGTTGAGATTAGTGTAGTCAGTGCACATTCGCCACTTCCCATTTGACTTTTTCACCAAGACGACGTTAGCTAGCCATAGTGGGTACTTGACTTCTCTTATGAATCATGCCTCCAGTAGGGCTTGTACCTGCTCTTCTACAGCTTGGGATCGTTCTGGCCCGAGTTTTCTTCGTCTCTGCTGTACTGCCGAGATCCTGCGTAGACCGCCAACTTGTGGCACATTAGTTTGGGGTCTATACCTGGCATGTCTGCAGCTTTCCATGCAAAGAGATCGACGTTATCTCGTAAGAACTGTACAAGTGATTTTCTTTTATGTCTCCTCTTAGAATCGTTCCAATATTGGTTGTTTTGTCCGGGATGTCTCCGATCTGGACTTTCTCTACTTCACCTTCAGGTTGTGGACGGAGTTCTTCTCGCCTCTGAACTCCACCAAGTTCAATTGTGTGGAATTCTTCTCCTCTGCCTCTAAGGTTTAGACTTTCGTTGTAACAACGGTGCGCCATCTTTTGATCTGCTTTTATTGTAGCTATCCCTTCTGCAGTGGGAAATTTCATGCATAGATGTGGAGTTGAGACTATTACACCGAGTTGATTTAATGTTGTCCGACCTATTAAGGCATTATAGGCTGAACTCACGTCGACCACGATGTAGTCTATTTTGAGTGTTTTGGATTGGTTTCCTTTTCCGAAGGTTGTGTGTAGTGAGATGTATCCCAGTGGTTGTACTGGGGTGTCTCCCAGTCCAAACAAACTGTTTGGATATGCTCTAAGCTCTTTTTCTTCTAAGCCGAGCTTGTTGAAGACAGTTTTGAATAAGATGTCGGCAGAGCTCCCTTGGTCTATCAGTGTGCGGTGAAGATTTGCATTTGCCAGTATAATGGTGATGACCATGGGATCGTCGTGTCCCGAGATGACACCTGATGCATCTTCTTTGGTAAACGTAATTGTCAGGATGTCGGGTGCTTCCTCATTTCCCTCGACATGATATACTTCTTTGAGATATCTTTTGCGAGATGATTTGGAGATTCCCCCTCCTGCAAATCCTCCGTGTATCATATGGACATGTCTTTCTGGTTTATGAGGTGATTGCTCAGTTCGTCCAACATCCTCGTCCCTTCTTCTTTTTCTTTGCTCATCATCTCGGGTGGCCAGATACCGATCTAGTTTTCCCTCTCTTACTAATTTTTCTATGACATTTTTTAAGTCAAAACATTCGTTGGTGGAATGCCCACAGACTCGATGGTATTCACAATATTCGGTCTGATTTCCTCCTCCTTTTTTGCCTTTGAGTGGTCGAGCTGGGGGTATTTTTTCTGTGTGGCAGACTTCTTTGTAGATATCCACAAGGGATACCCGAAGAAGGGTATAATTATGATATTTTTTAATTTTTTTTCCCATGTCAATCTTCCTTCTTTTTGGACTCTTTATCCTTGTCCCGGGGGGGATAGGTGAATCTGGATTTTGAGGTCTCTCCTAGTGTTCCGAGGGTTACCCGAAACTGTAGGTCGATCTCGGACGAGATCTTCTGTAGTGGTCGGAGATGACGGGTCTGGCAGGGGGGTGGCGGCCGGAGTTGTCGTGTCCAACTTGTTAGACTGGCGGCACTTCTGATCCTTGGTCACCGGAGGGTGGGGGTACCTGCAAGAGACTCCGATGCTTAAGTTAGCATAGGTATTAAACAGGTTTTTTGTAGAATCAGAGTATGAGTTATACCTGGGTGCTCCAGCGTATTTATAATGGTTGTAGAGTGACTTTGTTAGATAAGATAAGTTAGTTATCTTATCTTATCTTTATCTTTGAGTTGAGGTCAGCTTATCTTCAAGGGAACCGCCCTTATCTCTATAGGCTTGGACTGCCTTTGGATTTGGGTCATGTTCTTCTATTTGGGCCCTTTACTGGGCTTTTCTGTCGATTTGACCGACCTCTTTTGAGAAGAGGTCGGATAGCCTGACCTGAAGAGGTCGGTCGCTTTATTACTGAACATTCCGGATCGGATCGCTCGAACCAGGGTATGAACATTGCCCCTGCTTGAGCTCGGTCTTCTACTTTAAGGTCGAGTCTTTGACTTCGAACTTTCTATGGTGAAGCCGAACTTGAGCATTTTGTCGACTTCTTTCTTTGTAGAACCTTTTGAATGTGGAACGTTTTCCTCTAAAAGTGCGTGCTTTGCATTAGCGCTCTGTTCCTGGGAAGACGCAAGGGTTTAATACCCTCATTAATTAGCTTTTAACGCCCCGTTCCCCTTTTTATTTTGAACTTTACGCACAGAAACAGTTTCTCTTCTCCGTTTTTACTTGTAACTTCCCTTTTCCTTCTCCCTTTCTGTTTCCTGAAGTTTTGCGATTTTCATATTTCTTCCCTGCGACGTCCTTTGGTGATTTCTTGGTGTTTTTCTTTGCTCGAGTGGCGATTCTGTCCTACGTCTTTGATCTTCTTCGAAAACTTCTTCCTTTGTTCAGGTTGGTTCTTGTTCTCATCCTTTTTTTCTGAAAATGCCTTGATTTTGAATGTACGTTTGGAAAAGCTTGATCCTTTTTGTAACCTTGTGCTTGCTTGTTACTGTGGCGTATTTTTTTTTGGTTTTGCCTTTTTGTTTTTGCGCATACGCCTAGTGTTTCTGTTGATGCTTCCTAGGGTTTTGCATGCTCTACTGTTGCTTCTGGCTTGTTCTTTTGAAAAGACTGTATCTTGCAATAATGGTAGTTTTCAAAATAATAGCTTGACTTTTGCCCTGTTGATAGTTTTCTTCATCACTTGTTAAGATTTTCTTTGTTTGTTTGGGGTGCATCTTTGATGATTACTTCTCCTGAATATTTTGCTGCTATCTGCCTTCGTTTTTTATTTTGAACTGGGACGGTGAATTTGGGAGGTAGCTCGTTTGGGTGGCCGTGTTTGATTTGTGGCTCGTTGCCTTCGAGGGGTCGTTTTGTTTGTAGAACAGAGAGGTTTTGTTGTTTTCTTGTGTCGAGACGTATGCCTGTTTTCCTGAATCCTTGTCCTTTTATCTGCCTCCAAAGGATGCCCCTGGATCTTTTTGGTATGGGTCCTGGGGTTTCCTTTTGTTGCTTGTTCTGTACTGGGTTATGTTAGCCGAGTTATTCTGATTTCGTTCAGGATCTTTTTTAGTAATCCAATCTTCTTTTCTTATTTGTAGGACTAGTTTGGCCATGTCTTCTCGCAATAACATTGTAGAGATGTCTTCTAAAGTTCCCGAAGGGATGTTCGATTGGCTGGACTCCCTTGTCTTGATGTGTGTCTTTGTGGTGGATGCTGGGTTTTATGTAGAGCTGAGGAAACGTCATAGAATTTGTGGTAGCGGTGCCCGGGCGAGGGACTATGAGCTTGTAGCACCCGACTCTGACGAAAGGGTTTGTTTTCCTACTTCGGTCGAGGGGGAGCGTCCCTTCTTCTATGCCTATGAATATTTCTTCAACCAGTTGGACATTACTTTTCCCTTTACTGCTTTCGAGACCGACTTATTGTGGTCGTGTAACATTGCCCCATCCCAGCTTCATCCGAATTCCTGGGGTTTTATTAAGATCTTTCAGCTGCTTTGCCGAGAGTTAGGCGTAACACCTTCTCAGACTCTTTTTCTCTATCTTTTTGTTTCTGCCAAGCCTAGAGCTTCTTCCAAAAAGAAGGCTTCCTGGGTTTCTTTTAGGTCTGCCCAGGGGCATAAAGTTTTCGCCATGTACGATAAATCTTTTAAGGATTTTAAGAATTATTTCTTTAGAGTCCGTGCTGTTGAGGGGGTCCACCCCTTTTTTCTTGATGAGAATGACGAGCCTACTTTCCCTCTAGAATGGCAAAAGGATGTGAGAGTGTCTCATTATACATGGGAGATGCTTGACGAGGTTGAGCGGGCTTTTGTAATTTTTCTTGAAGATTTATGGGGGGAACCACCCCATCTTGATACAAAAAGGTTTTTGAGTGACCCGTCCCTGGTTCGAACTGCTTTGGGTACTATCTGACTTGTTTCTATACTTGTTTCTTAGCTTTGCTTCCTCTTTCTGTGATTGTAACCCCTTATTGTGGTTGATTCTGTATTTTTCAGAGATGTCTAAGAACAATGATTCCATGAAGGCCTTCAAAAAGGCAAGGAAGGCTGCTGCTGCTCAAAATATCTCGGCCAAGGTGACAGGAGAGGGATCTTCTCAAGTTCTGGTGAAGCCGCCCGTGCCGAGTTCTCCTGGGCCGAGGAAGGTGATCTCCAATCCTCGGGTTCGTCTAGCCGACCCTCCACAGACTTCTGCCGCTACTTTTGGTGCTCCTCCCAACAAGAAACAAAAAACAATTGAACCTTTCAACCTTGATGCTCCTGACTTCGATGCGGTGGAATTTGTTGATCAACAAATCGGTCCTTATAGTGTCCTCCCTATTGATGATATATCGCTCCTTCGCCATTTGGATTTTATAACTCGAAGTAGTGTTAAAATGGCACATATGGGGGCTGTCCTGTACCGAACTGCTCAAAATCTTCCTCTTCATGCCACCAAAGCCTTCATGGAGGAGGCTAAACAGGAGTTTGATCGGATGAAACGCTTGAAGGAGGAGCTTGAGGTGAAAGTGTCCAAACTGGAGAAGGAGCTGAAGAATGAGAAGGCTAGCTCCCTTGCTTTAGCGGCTTCTGTGATGTTGGCCGAGGACACGGCATTGAGGCATAAAGACAGCTATGTTACATCCTATCGGGATGTGATCTGTCTGAGGGAGGAATTGGAGTCCGCTCGAGCTGATTACTCTGAGCTCCAAGGTCATCTTGTCGGCAGCGTGAATGCTGCTTACGAGAACCTGAAGGAGCAGGTTCAAATTCTGGCTCCCGAGGTCGACCTTTCTCTCTTCAGCCTGGACAATGTTGTGAGGGATGGTAAGATTGTTCCTGACGACCCGGATGATGATGATGTCGAACCTCCCCTTGCGCCTGCTGTCAAAGTGTCCACTTCTACAGTTCCTTTGGCTGAAGTCGGTCATCCCGTATCCGATCCGGATTGTCAAATCCTGAATCGAGATGATGGGACAGTGGATGCTGTGCCCATTCAGACTCGCCCTCCTTCACCCCATATTGATGCTACTGAGAAGGCTTCTGATGTTTAACTGAACTCTTTATTTTGATTGTGCAGATAGCCTGACTTGTGGGCTTTTAAACTCTTTTATTATGTAAATGATGTTTTGGTGACTGTTGATACTTTTCTTAGTTACTTGTTTAGCAACTTTTATTTTGAAAAACAACAAGTAGCTTTCGAGCTTTTGGGGCTGACTTTGATGGCTTCTGAAGCTGGTTATAATATTATGCTTGTTTGCCCTTATCTTGGCACCTTTCTAGGTTTTTGAGAATGTTAGCGTCTTCTAAGTTATTTTTGTAATCCTCTTTTTTGGACCTTGTACACGTCTCTTTCAGGGATTACTTTATAACTTTACGTTTTGGGCCGA
Source organism: Arachis ipaensis (assembly GCF_059453495.1). NCBI lineage: Eukaryota > Viridiplantae > Streptophyta > Magnoliopsida > Fabales > Fabaceae > Arachis > Arachis ipaensis. The sequence goes on from NC_142435.1 coordinate 34,247,105, forward strand.
CTTTGTCATGTCGGGCCTTTCCTCATGTTGACCGACTTCGCCATGTTGGGTCAAATTATTTTGTAATCCTTTTTCTTGGACTTTGTTTAAGTCTCTTTCAGGGATTACTTCTATAATTTGCGGGCCGACTTCGTCATGTCGGGCCCTTCTAAGTTATTTTTGTAATCCTCTTTCTTGGACCTTGTTCAGGTCTCTTTCAGAGATTACTTCTATAACTTTATGTTTTGGGCCGATTTTGTCATGTCGGGCCCTTCTAAGTTATTTTTGTAATCCTCTTTCTTGGACCTTGTTCAAGTCTCTTTCAGGGATTACTTCTATAACTTTATGTTTTGGGCTGACTTTGTCATGTCGGGCCCTTCTAAGTTATTTTTATAATCCTCTTTCTTGGACCTTGTTCAGGTCTCTTTCAGGGATTACTTCTATAACTTTATGTTTTGGGCCGACTTTGTCATGTCGGGCCTTTCTAAGTTATTTTTGTAATCCTCTTTCTTGGACCTTGTTCAGGTCTCTTTCAGGGATTACTTCTATAACTTTATGTTTTGGGCCGACTTTGTAATGTCGGGCCCTTCTAAGTTATTTTTGTAATCCTCATCCTCTTTTATAGGGTTGGCCAGAACTCTTTCCAGGGTTTACTTATAACTTGGTTTGACTTGGTCTGACTTCTTAACGTCGGCCAGTCATTTAAGTTATTATTTAGCGATCCATTAGGACCTCGTCAGGTCCTTTCTCCGGATCACTTTCAATAACTTCTTGCATTATTCTGTTTTCATCTTTGCCGATTTGTAGAAGCTGGGTTAAATCCTCGTTTAGTCGAAGCAAGTGCACTGGGTTATTTTGTAGAAGCAAGTGCACTGGGTCGTCCAAGTAATACCTTACGTGAGTAAGGGTCGAATCCCACGGAGATTGTTGGTTTGAAGCAATCTATGGTTACCTTGCAATTCTTAGTCAGGAAGTCAATTATATTTATCAGTTGAATTGCGAATGAACAAGAGAGCATGGGTTAAAAGTTACTTGTTATGCAGTAGTGGAGAATATGTTGGAGTTTAGGAGATGCTTTGTCTTCTGAATCTCTGCTTTCCTCTGTTCTCTGATTCATGCACGCACGTCCTTCTATGGCAAGCTGTGTGTTGGGGCATCACCGTTGTCAATGGTTACATCCCCTCCTCTTGTGAAAATGGTCCAAATTCTCTGTCACAGCACCGCTAATCATCTGAGGTTCCCGATCATGCTGGAATAGGATTCACCCTCCTTTTACGTCTGTCACTACGCCCAGCACTCGCAAGTTTGAAGCTCGTCACAGTCATTCAATCCCTGAATCCTACTCGGAATACCACAGATAAGGTTTAGACTTTTTGGATTCTCATGAATGCCGCCATCAATCTAGCTTATACCACGGAGATTCTGATTAAGGAATCTAAGAGATATTCATTCAATCTGATGTAGAACGGAGGTGGTTGTCAGACACACGTTCATGGATTGAGGAAGGTGATGAATGTCATTGATCATCACCTTCTCCAAAGTTAGGCGCGAATGGATATCTTAGATAGGAACACGCATGTTTGAATAGAAAACAGAAATACTTGCATTAATTCATTGAGACACAGCAGAGCTCCTCACCCCCAACAATGGAGTTTAGAGACACATGCCGTCAAAGAGTACAAAGTTTAGATCTAAAATATCATGAGATACAAAATAAGTCTCTAAAAGTTGTTTAAATACTAAACTAGTAGCCTAGGTTTACAGAAATTGAGTAAACTATAATAGATGGTATAGAGATCCACTTCTGGGGCCCACTTGGTGTGTGCTGGGCTGAGACTTAAGCAATTCACGTGCATAAGGCCATTTTGGGCGTTCAACGCCAGGTTTGGATCCATTTCTGGTGTTGAACTCCAACTTTTAATCCTTTTCTGGCGCTGGATGCCAGAATTGGGCAGAGAACTAGCGTTGAATGCCAGTTTACGTCATCTATCCTTGAGCAAAGTATGAACTATTATATATTGCTGGAAAGCCCTGGATGTCTACTTTCTAACGCAATTGAAAGCACGCCATTTCGAGTTCTGTAGCTCCAGAAAAATTCACTTTGAGTGCAGGGAGGTCAGAATCCAACAGCATCAGCAGTCCTTTTTCAGCCTGAATCAGATTTTTGCTCAGCTCCCTCAATTTCAGCCAGAAAAATACCTGAAATTACAAAAAAACACACAACTCATAGTAAAGTCCAGAAATATGAATTTTTCCTAAAAACTAATGAAAATAAACTCAAAACTAACTAAAACATACTAAAAACTATATGAAATTAACCCCAAAAAGCGTATAAAATATCCGCTCATCACAACACCAAACTTAAACTGTTGCTTGTCCTCAAGAAACTAGACAAATAAAATAGAAGACTAATAGGTTGAGAAGTAATAATATTTCAGAGTTTTTGAGTGAAGCTCAGATTCTAATTAGATGAGCGGGACTAGTAGCTTTTTGCTTCCGAACAGTTTTGGCATCTCACTTTATCCATTGAAGTTCAGAGTGATTGGCATCTATAAGAACTTAGAATTCAGATAGTATTATTGATTCTCTTATTTCAGTATGATGATTCTTGAACACAGCTATTTCATGAGTCTTGGCCATGGCCCTAAGCACTTTGTTTTCCAGTATTACCACCGGATACATAAATGCCACAGACACATAATTGGGTGAACCCTTTGGATTGTGACTCAGCTTTGCTAAAGTCCCCAATTAGAGGTGTCCAGAGTTCTTAAGCACACTCTTCTTTCTGCTTTGGACCTTGACTTTAACCGCTCAGTCTCAAGTTTTCACTTGACACCTTCACGCCACAAGCACATGGTTAGGGACAGCTCGGTTTATCCGCTTAGGCCAGGATTTTATTCCCTTAGGCCCTCCTATCCACTGATGCTCAAAGCCTTGGGATCCTTTTTATTACCCTTGCCTTTTGGTTTTAAGGGCTATTGGCTTTTTCTGCTTTTCTTTTTTTTTTTTTGCTGTTTTTTCTTGCTTCAAAAATCATTTTTATGATTTTTCATATTATCAATAACATATCTCATGTTCACCATTCTTTCAAGAGCCAACATATTTAACAGTCTTAAACAACAAATTCAAAAGACATATGCACTGTTCAAGCATTCATTCAGAAGACAGAAAGTATTGCCACCACATGTAACTAATTAGAATTTCTCTTATTAAAAACTCGAAATTTTATTGCCTCTTATTCAAAAGATCTACTATTTTATTCATGTTTGCTGATGATGAGAAAAATAAACTATGGCTTAATTGGAGATAAAATCAAAATAGATACTAATTACTACTATATGACTCCTAAGGTGAACTTCTATAACGACACTATCACAGAGTTAAAGCAGAAATTGGAATTTAACAACCTTTGTTCTGGGAAATGGGTGTTCCTCTGATCCGTGGGGTGCTTGATTCTTCAAGAGATAACTTCTAGCGCTTCAATTCCCTTAAGTCACGCCCTTGCTCCTCTTGTTCTTTAAACATATAGGTCAGCATTTGACTGTGTTCCTTCTGTTCTTTTATTATTTGCTCTATAGCTTCCCGTATCTTGGTGACAGACGTCTCAAGATACTCCCAATATTCAGATTGAGGAATTTCTGGGAGAAATTCCTGTGTTTTCTTCTTGGTGGGATCATCCTGCGCTTGTTGTTTTTCCATTGATGCTTTGGTGATTGGTTTCTCAACTGAGATATACTCAGTTATTCCCATTCTTACCCCGCCGTCCTTGCAGAGCAGAGAAATCACGCTTGGATAAGCCAACCTGGCCTCTTTAGAATTTTTGTTAGCAATTTTGTAGAATTCAACTGAGATCAGCTGATGGACTTCCACTTCCTTTTCCATCATGATGCAATGGATCATCACTGCTCTTTTAACTGTGACTTCAGAACGGTTGCTAGTAGGCAACAGAGAATGCCCAATAAAGTCCAGCCATCATCTGGCGACTAGTTTGAGATCCTCTCTCTTGAGTTGATTTGGGACACCCTTTGTGTTGGTGGTCCACCTGGCTCCAGGGATACATATGTCCTCTAGAATCTTATCCAGGCCCTTGTCTGTTCTCATCATTCTCCTGTTGAAGGAGTCTGGATCATCTTTCAGCTGAGGTAGCTTTAAGATCTCTCTGATCTTATCAGGGATGGTATGAACAATCTTTCCTCTGACCATGGTCCGATATTCATAGAAAGCAGTTCCAGATAGTTTTTGCTTGTCAGTCTGCCACATATTAGCATAGAACTCCTGGACCATATTCTTTCCCACTTTCGTTTCAGGATTAGCTAGGACTTCCCAGTTCCTGATTCGAATTTGCTCTTGGATCTCCGGATATTCATCTTCTTTCAGATCGAATCTAACTTCCGGGATCACTGATCTCAGACCCATTATTTTGTTATAATGGTCTGAATGTTCTTTAGATAAGAACTTCCCTTGATTCCAAAGTGGTTTTGGAACGTTCTCTTTCTTGCCTCTTGGAGTGGGTTGTTTTCCTTTAGGAGCCATGATCTTAGTGATCGCGGATAAACACACCAAACTTAGAGGTTTGCTTGTCCTCAAGCAAAAGAAAAGAAAGGAGAGGGATAGAAGGAGAGCTAGGTGCAATTGTTGATGGAAGGGGGGGAGGCCGAACCCAAATTTAAAGGGAGGGAGGGTGGGTTTTCGAAAAAAAAGAGATAAAGATATGATAAAAAAAGATTGATTTGGGAAAGATAAGATATAAGATATGATAAGAGAAGATTTTTGAAAAAGATAGATCTAGATTTTATTTTTTTTTTTTTTTTGAAAAAGATAAATTGGAGATTTTGAAAAAGATATTGATTAGTTGAAAAGATAGATTTGTTTTTTTTTAAAAAGATTTGAAAAGAGTTGGATTGGATTTGCAAAGAGGGTTTGTGTTTATGGATTAAGATATATTTGATATTTTTAAGGTAGGGTTTTTAGAAATTAGGGATTTTAGAAATCAGGGTTCTTAACATGTTTATGCAAGAAATCATGAATTGAAACATGAAAATTAAGATTAAAATGAAAAATATGAAGAAAAATTGAATTTACCTCCTCCCTGCCATCCTGGCGTTTGAACGCCCAAACACTGCCTGTTTTGGGCGTTCAATGCCCAAATGCTGCTCTCCTGGGCGTTCAACGCCCAGCTGCTGCCATTACTGGCGTTCAACGCCCAGTGGGTGCCCATTTCTGGCGTTGAACGCCCAGATTGCTACCATTACTGGCGTTTTCTTGCCAGTGAGCTCTTTTTCTCTGTTTTGTGTGCCGAATCCTTCTGTAACTCTGTGGACTTATACAAATGATTCCTCACCTTAGTGTCAGTGAACTTTATATAAACAAATAAAAATAAAAATAAAAATAGGGCAAAATGCTTAGAGGATTGATGCCCCATGGCTGGGTTGCCTCCCAGCAAACGCTTCTTTATTGTCTTTAGCTGGACCTTGCTGAGCTTTTAGTCTAGCTTCAGCCTTGAGCACTCTTGCTCAACGTTGTCTTCAAGATAGTGCTTGATTCTCTGTCCATTGACAATGAACCTCTTATCAGAATCAATATCTTGAAGCTCTACATGACCATATGGTGAGACACTTGTAATCACGTATGGTCCCCTCCACCGGGATTTCAATTTCCCGGGGAATAGCCTGAGTCTAGAGTTAAACAGCAGAACCTTCTGTCCTGGTTCAAAGATTCTAGATGACAGCTTTCTGTCATGCCACTTTTTTTATTTCTCTTTATAAAGCTTAGCATTTTCGAAAGCTATGAATCTGAATTCCTCTAGCTCATTTAGCTGGAGCAATCTTTTTTCTCCTGTTAATTTGGCATCAAAGTTTAGGAATCTGGTTGCCCAGTAGGCTTTATGTTCCAGTTCCACGGGCAGGTGACATGCCTTACCATACACAAGTTGGTATGGAGAGGTCTCTATAGGGGTCTTGAATGCTGTTCTGTAAGCCCACAGAGCATCATCCAAGCTCCGTGCCCAATCCTTTCTACGGGTACTTACTGTCCGTTCTAAGATTCTCTTTAATTCTCTGTTAGAGACTTCAGCTTGCCCATTAGTTTGCGGATGATATGGAGTAGCCACCTTGTGGCAAATTCCATACCGAACCATGGCAGAGTAAAGCTGTTTATTGCAGAAGTGAGTGCCCCCATCACTGATTAGTACTCTCGGGACACCAAACCTGCTAAAGATATATTTCTGGAGGAACTTCAGCACTGTTTTAGTATCATTGGTGGGTGTGGCAATGGCCTCAACCCATTTTGATACATAGTCAACTGCCACCAAAATATAAGTGTTTGAGTATGATGGTGGGAAAGGTCCCATGAAGTCAATCCCCCATACGTCAAACAACTCAATTTCCAAGATTCCTTGTTGAGGCATGGCGTAACCATGAGGCAGATTACCAGCTCTTTGGCAACTGTCACAATTACGTATAAACTCTCGAGAATCTTTATAGAGTGTGGGCCAATAGAAGCCACATTGGAGGACCTTGGTGGCTGTTCGCTCACCTCCGAAATGGCCTCCATATTGAGATCCATGGCAATGCCATAGGATCCTCTGTGCCTCTTCTCTAGGCACACACCTACGGATTATTCCGTCTGCACATCTCTTAAAGAGATAGGGTTCATCCCACAAGTAGTACTTTGCATCAGTAATTAATTTCTTCTTTTGTATCCTGTTGTATTCCTTGGGTATGAACCTTGCAGTTTTATAGTTTGCAATATCGGCAAACCATGGTGTTTCCTGAATGGCAAATAAATGCTCATCCGGAAAGGTCTCAGAGATCTCAAGAAAGGGGAGGGGCGTCCTTCTACTGGCTCTATCCGGGATAGATGATCAGCCACTTGGTTCTCTGTCCCTTTTCTGTCTCTTATTTCTATATCAAACTCTTACAGAAGCAACACCCATCTGATGAGCCTGGGTTTTGAATCCTGCTTTGTGAGTAGATATTTAAGAGCAGCATGATCAGTATACACAATCACTTTTGATCCTACTAAGTATGATCTGAACTTGTCAATGGCGTAAACCACTGTAAGTAATTCTTTTTCTGTGGTTGTGTAATTTTTCTGGGCATCATTTAGAACGCGACTAGCATAATAAATGACGTGCAGAAGCTTGTCATGCCTCTGTCCCAACACTGCACCAATGGCATGATCACTGGCATCACACATTAGCTCAAATGGTAATGTCCAGTCTGGTGCAGAAATAACTGGTGCTGTGACCAGCTTAGCTTTCAGCATTTCAAACGCCTGCAGGCACTCTGTGTCAAACACAAATGGCATGTCAGCAGCTAGCAGATTGCTTAGAGGTTTTGTGATTTTTGAAAAATCCTTTATAAACCTCCTATAGAATCCTGCGTGCCCCAGAAAGCTTCTGATTGCCTTAACATTGGCAGGTGGTGGTAATTTTTCAATTACCTCTATTTTTGCTTGATCCACCTCTATTCCCTTGTTTGAGATTTTATGCCCAAGAACTATCCCTTCAGTCACCATGAAGTGACATTTTTCCCAGTTTAAAACTAGGTTGGTCTCTTGGCATCTTTTCAGAACAAGTTTCAGGTGATCAAGACAGGAGCTGAATGAGTCTCCATATACTGAGAAGTCATCCATGAAGACTTCCATAAATTTTTCCACCATATCAGAGAAAATAGAGAGCATGCATCTCTGGAAGGTTGCAGGCGCATTACATAGCCCAAATGGCATCCTTCTATAAGCAAACACTCCAGATGGACATGTGAATGCTATTTTCTCTTGATCCTGAGGATCTACTGCAATATGGTTATAGCCTGAGTAGCTGTCCAAAAAGCAGTAATAATCATGACCTGCTAGTCTTTCTAGCATCTGGTCTATGAATGGTAAAGGAAAATGATCCTTTCTGGTGGCTGTATTGAGCCTTCTGTAGACAATACACATGCGCCACCCTGTAACTGTTCTTGTAGGAACCAGTTCATTTTTTTCATTATGAATCACTGTCATGCCTCCCTTTTTTGGGACGACTTGGACAGGGCTCACCCAGGGGCTATCAGAAATAGGATAAATAATCCCATCCTCTAGTAGTTTGGTGACCTCTTTCTGCACCACTTCTTTCATGGCTGGATTTAGCCGCCTCTGTGGTTGAACCACTGGTTTAGCATTATCCTCCAATAAGATGTTGTGCATGCATCTAGCTGGGCTTATGCCCTTAAGGTCACCTATGGACCACCCAAGAGCTGTCTTATGTGTCCTTAGCACTTGAATAAGTGCTTCCTCTTCCTGTGAATTTAAGGCAGAGCTTATGATCACTGGAAAAGTGTCACCTTCTCCCAGAAATGCATATTTCAAGGATGGTGGTAATGGCTTGAGCTCGGGTTTAGGAGGTTTTTCTTCTTCCAGAAGAATTTTCAGAGGCTCTTTCATGTCCTCTGACTCTTCTAAATCAGGCTGAGCATCTTTAAAGATGTTTTCCAACTCTGATTCGAGACTCTCAGCCATGTTGATCTCTTCTACCAAAGAGTCAATGAGATCAACTTTCATGCAGTCTTTTGATGTGTCAGGATGCTGCATGGCTTTGACAGCGTTCAACTTAAACTCATCATCATTGACTCTCAGGGTTATTTCCCCCTGTTGGACGTCAATGAGGGATCGTCCAGTTGCCAGGAAGGGTCTTCCTAGAATGAGAGTAGCACTCTTGTGCTCCTCCATTTCCAGCACAACAAAGTCAGTGGGAAAGGCGAATGGCCCAACTCTGACAATCATGTCTTCAATCACGCCTGATGGGTATTTAGTGGAGCCATCAGCAAGTTAGAGACATATCCTGGTTGGTTTAACTTCTTCAGTTAAGCCAAGCTTTCTGATAGTGGATACAGGTATTAGGTTGATGCTTGCCCCAAGATCGCATAAAGTTGTCTTGGTGCATTGACCTTCTAATATGCATGGTATCAGAAAACTCCCAGGGTCTTTGAGCTTCTCAGGAAAGCTTTTCAGAATGACTGCACTGCATTCTTCAGTGAGGAGAACTCTTTCTGTTTCTCTCCAATCCTTTTTATGACTCAAGATCTCTTTCATGAACTTGGCATAAAAAGGTATTTGCTCAAGTGCTTCTGCAAATGGAATCTTTATTTCAAGAGTCCTGAGATAATCTGCAAAGCGAGCAAATTGCTTATCCTGCTCCTCTTTCCGGAGTTTTTGAGGATAAGGTATCTTGGCTTTATATTCTTCAACCTTAGTTGCTGCAGGTTTATAGCCTACAGAAGTGGTTGAAGAAGCCTTTTTAGAGGGGTTGCTTTCAGCATTTGTGTGTGTCTGATCCCTCACTGGAAATTGAGTGCCAGAGTTAGAGACTGGAGTGACGTTAGATGCCAACTCCTTGTCTGTTCCTGGCGTCTGAACGCCAGAACTGTGCCCATTTTGGGCGTTCAGCGCCAGATCTTGCCCATTTTGGGCGTTCAACGCCAGATCCTTGCCTATTTCTGGCGTTGAACGCCAGTCCTGCCTTGTTTCTGGCGTTGAACGCCAGTCCTGATCATGGTCTGGGCGTTCAGCGCCAGCCTTCCACCAAATTTCTAGCGTTTTAGTTCCAGAATTACTTTTCCCTAGGCTCTTACTGTCCTCAGGTGAATTTTGGGTGGTTTGCTCATTTCTCGGCTTTTTGCTGCCTTGAGGTGGGGTATTTAATGTTTTCCCACTTCTTAGTTGAACTAATTGGTATTCTTCTGTTATTTGCCTTGACAGCTGCTGCTTTGTTTGCTTAAACTGTTCGTCCATATGTATATTAGCCATCCTTATCTCTTGTAGTCTATCTTTGAATTCGGCTAACTGCTTTGTTAGAAAGTCCAATTGCTGATTGAATTCAGCAGCTTGTTTTACAGGACTGAGTTCAGCAGTTACTGTTTTAACCTCTTCTTTCATGGAAGGGTCACTGCTTAGGTACAGATGCTGATTCCTGGCAACTGTATCAATGAGCTCTTGAGCTTCTTCAATTGTCTTTCTCATGTGGATAGATCCACCAGCTGAGTAATCTAGAGACATCTGAGCTCCTTCAGCAAGCCCATAATAGAAGATGTCTAACTGAACCCACTCTGAAAATATTTCAGAAGGGCATTTTCATAGCATTTCTCTGTATCTCTCCCAGGCATCATAAAGAGATTCACTATCTCCTTGTTTAAAGCCTTGGATGTCTAGCCTTAGCTGTGTCATCCGTTTTGGGGGAAAGTATTGATTCAGGAATTTTTCTGTCAGCTGTTTCCATGTCCTTATGCTGGCCTTAGGTTGGTTATTCAACCACCTCTTAGCTTGATCTTTTACAGCAAATGGAAACAGTAATAGTCTGTAGACATCCTGATCTATTTCTTTATCATGTACTGTGTCAGCAATCTGTAGAAACTGTGCCAGAAACTCTGTAGGTTCTTCCTGTGGAAGACCGGAATACTGGCAACTTTGCTGCACCATGATAATGAGCTGAGGATTTAACTCAAAGCTACTGACTCCAATGGAGGGTATGCAGATGCTACTCCCATATGAAGCAGTAGATGGGTTAGAATATGACCCCAGAGTCCTCCTGGACTGTTCATTTCCACTTAGATCCATGATGGAGAAAGGGAGATGATGTAAAAAATAATATTTTTATTTTTATTTATTTATTTATTTATTTATTTATTTATTTATTTATTTATTTATTTATTTATTTATTTATTTATTTATTTCGAAAATAAAATAAATTAAAATAAAATAAATAAAAATAGGTGAAGATTTTCGAAAAAAATGAGGGGAGTGAAAGTGGTAAGGAAGTTTTGAAAAAGATATGATTTGGAAAAGATTTTAAATTTTTTTTTCTTAAAATGATTTTCGAAAATTTGTTTTAAAATTAGAGAGAAAATATATTTTTGAATTTAGTGAGGAAAGAGAAAAACACTAAAATAGCACGAGACTCAAAATTGCTAAATCTAATGCTCCTTGTTTTCAAAAATTTTGGAGGAAAAACACCAAGGAACACCAAACTTAAAATTTTAAGATCACGACACAAGGAAAACTCAAGAACACTTTGAAGACTCACAAAAACACAAGCACATGAAGAAAGAACACCAAACTTAAAATTTTTAGAAAACCAAGCTAAAATTTTCGAAAAACACAGAAAAATCAACAAGAAAACACCAAACTTAAAGTTTGGCACTAGATTTAATATAAAAATTATTTTTGAAAAAGATTTTTAAAAGAAAAGTATACCAAACTGCCACGGACTCAGACCAACACTCTAACCAATTGAGCAGTAAATGTAACACTTGTTTTGAAGAAGGATATTTTTAACCAAGAACAATAATAAGAGACTCTAAACCAAAAAGAAAAATTTTCCTATTCTAAGAAATAAAATAAACCTTCAGTTTTTCAAACACGAACAATCCCCGGCAACGGCGCCAAAAACTTGGTGCACGAATTGTGAATCACACTTTTCACAACTCGTACCACTAACCAGCAAGTGCACTGGGTCGTCCAAGTAATACCTTATGTGAGTAAGAGTCGAATCCCACGGAGATTGTTGGTTTGAAGCAATCTATGGTTACCTTGCAATTCTTAGTCAGGAAGTCAATTATATTTATCAGTTGAATTACGAATGAACAAGAGAGCATGGGTTAAAAGTTACTTGTTATGCAGTAGTGGAGAATATGTTGGAGTTTTGGAGATGCTTTGTCTTCTGAATCTCTGCTTTCCTCTGTTCTCTGATTCACGCACGCACGTCCTTCTATGGCAAGCTGTGTGTTAGGGCATCACCGTTGTCAATGGTTACATCCCCTCCTCTTGTGAAAATGGTCCAAATGCTCTGTCACAGCACCGCTAATCATCTGAGGTTCCCGATCATGCTGTAATAGGATTCACCCTCCTTTTACGTCTGTCACTACGCCCAGCACTCGCGAGTTTGAAGCTCGTCACAGTCATTCAATCCCTGAATCCTACTCGGAATACCACAGACAAGGTTTAGACTTTCCGGATTCTCATGAATGCCGCCATCAATCTAGCTTATACCACGGAGATTCTGATTAAGGAATCTAAGAGATATTCATTCAATCTGATGTAGAACGGAGGTGGTTGTCAGACACACGTTCATGGATTAAGGAAGGTGATGAATGTCACTGATCATCACCTTCTCCATAGTTAGGCGCGAATGGATATCTTAGATAGGAACACGTATGTTTGAATAGAAAACAGAAATACTTGCATTAATTCATTGAGACACAGCAGAGCTCCTCACCCCCAACAATGGAGTTTAGAGACTCATACCGTCAAAGAGTACAAAGTTTAGATATAAAATGTCATGAGATACAAAATAAGTCTCTAAAAGTTGTTTAAATACTAAACTAGTAGCCTAGGTTTACAGAAATTGAGTAAACTATAACAGATGGTATAGAGATCCACTTCTGGGGCCCACTTGGTGTGTGCTGGGGCTGAGACTTAAGCAATTCACGTGCATAAGGCCATTTTGGGCGTTCAACGCCAGGTTTGGATCCATTTCTGGCGTTGAACTCCAACTTTTAATCCTTTTCTGGCGCTGGACGCCAGAATTGGGCAGAGAACTGGCTTTGAACGCCAGTTTACGTCGTCTATCCTTGAGCGAAGTATGGACTATTATATATTTCTGGAAAGCCCTGGATGTCTACTTTCCAACGCAATTTGAAGCACGCCATTTCAAGTTCTATAGCTCCAGAAAATCCACTTTGAGTGCAGGGAGGTCAGAATCCAACAGCATCAGCAGTCCTTTTTCAGCCTGAATCAGATTTTTGCTCAGCTCCCTCAATTTCAGCCAGAAAAGTATCTGAAATTACAGAAAAATATACAACTCATAGTAAAGTCCAGAAATATGAATTTTTCCTAAAAACTAATGAAAATAAACTAAAAACTAACTAAAACATACTAAAAACTATATGAAATTAACCCCAAAAAGCGTATAAAATATCCGCTCATCAGTCGATCACGATGTAGTCTATCTTGAGTGTTCTGGATTGGTTCCCTTTTCCGAAGGCTGTATGTAGTGCCACGTATCCCAGTGGTTGTACTGGGGTATCTCCCAGTCTGAACAGGCTGTTCGGGTATGCTTTAAGCTCCTTTTCTTCTAAGCCGAGCTTGTAGAAGGCAGTTTTGAATAAGATGTCGGTGGAGCTCCCTTGGTCTATTAGTGTGCGGTGGAGATTGGTGTTTGCCAGTATGATGGTGATGAACATGGGATCGTCGAGTCCTGGGATGATACTGGATGCGTCTTCTTTGGTGAACGTAATTGCATGGATGTCGGGTGCTTCCTCCTTTCCTTCGACATGATATACTTCTTTAAGATATCTTTTGCGGGATGATTTGGAGATTCCTCCTCCTGCAAATCCTCCGTGTATCATATGAACATGTCTTTCTGGCGTACGAGGTGATCGTTCAGTTCGTCCGACCTCCTCATTCCTTATTCTTTTTCTTTGCTCATCGTCTCGGGTGGCCAAATACCAATCTAGTTTTCCTTCTCTCACTAACGTTTCAATGACATTTTTTAGATCGAAGCATTCGTTGGTGGAATGTCCACGGACACGATGGTATTCACAATACTCGTTTCGGTTTCCTCCTCCTTTTTTGCCTTTGAGTGGTCGAGCTGGGGGTATTTTTTCTGTGTGGCAGACTTCCTTGTACACATCCACAAGAGACACCCGAAGGGGGGTGTAATTATGATATTTTTTAACTTTTTCCCCTTGTCGATCTTCCTTCTTTTTGGACTCCTTATCTTTGTCTCGGTAGGGGAATCCGGACTTTGAGGTTTCTCCTAACCGAGAGTTTTCTTCCATGTTGATGTATTTCTCCGCTCGCTCTTGTACTTCATCTAGAGATGTGGGGTATTTCTTTGATATAGATTGGCTAAAAGGTCCCTCTCATAGGCCATTGATGAGGCCCATGATGGCAGCCTCTGTTGGCAAGCTTTGTATATCTAGGCATGTTTTGTTGAATCTTTCCATGTAGTTGCGAAGGCTTTCCTGATCTCCTTGCTTGATCCCTAGTAGACTGGGGGCGTGCTTAGCCTTGTCTTTTTGGATGGAGAATCTGGCCAGAAATTTTTTGGCTAGGTCGTCAAAGCTTGAGATAGACTTTGGAGGTAGGTTTTCGAACCATCTAATTGCTGTCTTCGTGAGAGTCGTTGGAAAAGCTTTACAGCGAACGGCATCTGAGGCGTCGGTGAAGTACATTCTACTTCTGAAGTTGCTGAGGTGATGGTTGGGATCTATAGTACCATCATACAAAGTCATATTCGGGAGTTTGAAGTCCTTAGGAAATTTAGTTTTCATGATTTCCCTAGTGAATGGATCTTGATCTTTGCGTGAATTGTCTTCAGGGGTGGTCCGGGTAGCTTTTGCTTTGAGATCGGCTTCGAGTTGTAGGAGTTTATCTTCTAATTCTTGACGTCGCCTTACCTCTCTCTGTAGATCCTTGCCAACTTCTCGTTGATGCTAGCTTTCTTTTTCAAGTTGCTTTAAACGATCTTGAAGCGCTTCTATTACTCCCGGATTTGATGAGTTTTTGTCTCCGTTAGATTCAGGGGTATCTTTCAGCGTAGTGTCTGCATTTTTGTGCGGTGTTCTATCTTCTAGATCTGAATCGTGATCGTTGTCATGGTCATCCGCCATGGTGATGGGATGACTTCCAGGTTCCCCGGCAACGGCGCCAATGTTCCGAGGGTTACCTGAAACTGTAGGTCGATCTCGGACGAGATCTTCTGTACTGGTCAGAGATGACGGGTACGGCAGGGGGTGGCGACCGGAGCTGTCGTGTCCGACTTGTTGGACTGGCGGCACTTCTGATCCTTGGTCACCGGAGGGTGGGGGTACCTGCAAGAGACTCCGATGCTTAAGTTAGTGGTACGCGGAATCGTGATTACACTATAATTATGTAAGATTCATTGCTCTTTCTTTCCCTGGTAATGGCGCCAAAAATATGGAGCCAAGACCATGGTTCACAACTCCGTGTAACTAACCAGCAAGTGCACTGGGTCATCCAAGTAATACCTTACGTGAGTAAGGGTCGAATCCCACGGAGATTGTTGGTATGAAGCAAGCTATGGTCATCTTGCAAATCATTGGGATAGAGGTACTTATGTAAATCATTGGTAGGAATTTCAGATAAGCGAATGGAGATGCTTTTCATTCCTCTAAACCTCTGCTTTCCTACTATCTTCATCCAATCAGTCTTACTCCTTTCCATGGCTGGCTTTATGTGATACATCACCATTGTCAACGGCTACTTTCGGTCATCTCTCGGGAAAATGATCCAATGCCCTGTCACGGCACGGCTAATCGTCTGGAGGCATCACCCTTGTCAATGGCTTCATCTTATCCTCTCAGTGAAAATGATCAACGCACCCTGTCACGGCACGGCTATTCATCTGTCGGTTCTCGATCATGCTGGAATAGGATTTACTATCCTTTTGCGTCTGTCACTAACGCCCTGCAATCGCGAGTTTGGAGCTCATCACAGTCATCCAATCATTGAATCCTACTCGGAATACCACAAACAATGTTTAGACCTTCCAGATTCTCTTGAATGCCGCCATCATTCTAGCTTACGCCACGAAGATTCTGGTTAGGATATCTAAGAGATACTCATTCAGTCGAAGGTAGAACGGAAGTGGTTGTCAGGCACGCGTTCATAGGGAATGATAATGATTGTCACGTTCATCACATTCAGGTTGAAGTGTGAATGAATATCTTAGAAGCAAAATAAGATGAATTGAATAGAAAACAGTAGTACTTTGCATTAATCTTTGAGGAACAGCAGAGCTCCACACCTTAATCTATGGAGTGTAGAAACTCTACCGTTAAAAATACATAAGTGAAAGGTCCAGGCATGGCCGAATGGCCAGCCCCTCTTATCTAAGAACCAGGCGTCCAAAGATGTCTAATACAATAGTAAAAGGTCCTATTTATAATAAACTAGTCACTAGGGTTTACATGAGTAAGTAATTGATGCATAAATCCACTTCCAGGGCCCACTTGGT
Organism: Arachis ipaensis; assembly: GCF_059453495.1. Lineage (NCBI taxonomy): Eukaryota > Viridiplantae > Streptophyta > Magnoliopsida > Fabales > Fabaceae > Arachis > Arachis ipaensis. The sequence continues at coordinate 34,263,096 of NC_142435.1, forward strand.
GTGTGCTTGGGCTGAGCTTGAGTGTTGCACGTGTAGAGGTCCTTCTTGGAGTTGAACGCCAGCTTTTGTGCCAGTTTGGGCGTTCAACTCTGGTTTTGGCTCCTTTTCTGGCGCTGGACACCAGATTTGGGCAGAAAGCTGGCGTTGAACGCCAGTTTATGTCGTCTATTCTTGGCTAAAGTATAGACTATTATATATTGCTGAAAATCCCTGGATGTCTACTTTCCAACGCAATTGAAAGCGCGCCATTTCGAGTTCTGTAGCTCCAGAAAATCCACTTTGAGTGCAGGGAGGTCAGAATCCAACAGCATCAGCAGTCCTTCTTCAACCTCTGAATCTGATTTCTGCTCAAGTCCCTCAATTTCAGTCAGAAAATACCTGAAATCACAGAAAAACACACAAAATCATAGTAAAGTCCAGAAATGTGAATTTAACATAAAAACTAATGAAAATATCCCTAAAAGTAACTAGATTCTACTAAAAACATACTAAAAACAATGTCAAAAAGCGTATAAATTATCCGCTCATCACAACACCAAACTTAAATTGTTGCTTGTCCCCAAGCAACTGAAAATCAAGTAGGATAAAAAGAAGAGAATATACTATAAATTCCAAACTATCAATGAAACATAGCTCCAATCAAATGAGCGGGACTTATAGCTTTTTGTCTCTTGAATAGTTTTGGCATCTCACTCTATCCATTGAGGTTCAGAATGATTGGCTTCTATAGGAACTCAGAGTTTAGATAGTGTTATTGATTCTCCTAGTTCAATATGATGATTCTTGAACACAGCTTCTTTATGAGTCTTGGTCGTGGCCCTAAGCACTTTGTTTTCCAGTATTACCACCGGATACATAAATGCCACAGACACATAATTGGGTGAACCTTTTCAGATTGTGACTCAGCTTTGCTAAAGTCCCCAATTAGAGGTGTCCAGGGTTCTTAAGCACACTCTTCTTTTGCTTTGGACCTTGACTTTAACCGCTCAGTCTCAAGTTTTCACTTGACACCCACACGCCACAAGCACATGGTTAGGGACAGCTTGGTTTAGCCGCTTAGACCAGGATTTTATTCCGTTAGGCCCTCCTATCCACTGATGCTCAAAGCCTTGGGATCCTTTTTATTTGCCCTTGCCTTTTGGTTTTAAGGGTTATTGGCTTTTTGCTCTTGCCTCTTGGTTTTAAGAGCTTTTGGCTTTTTCTGCTTGCTTTTTCTCTTTCTTTTTTTTTTGCCTATTTTTTTTTCTGCAAGCTTTGTTCTTTGCTGCTTTTTCTTGCTTCAAGAATCATTTTTATGATTTTTCAGATTATCAAATAACATGTCTCCTAGTCATCATTCTTTCAAGAGCCAACATATTTAACATTCTTAAACAACAACTTCAAAAGACATATGCACTGTTCAAGCATTCATTCAGAAAACAAGAAGCATTGTCACCACATCAATATAATTAAACTAAGTTCAAGGATAAATTCGAAACTCATGTACTTCTTGTTCTTTTGAATTAAAACAGTTTTTATTTTAAGAGAGGTGATCGATTCATAGGACATTCATAACTTTAAGACAAAGTTACTAACTACTAATGATCATGTAATGAAGACACAAACACAATTAGGCACATAACATAGAAAAAAACGAAAAGCAGAAGAAATAAGAACAAGGAATGAATCCACCTTAGTGATGGTGGTGTTTCCTTCTTGAGGAACCAATGATGTCCTTGAGCTCTTCTACGTCTCTTCCTTGTCTTTGTTGCTCCTCCCTCATTGCTTTTTTGATCTTCTCTAATTTCATGAATGATGATGGAGTGCTCTTGATGTTCCACCCTTAGTTGCTTCCAATAATTGTGTGGAAGAAAATGTATCCCCTGAGGTATCTCAGGGATCTCTTGATTTGCAGTCAAATGTTCTACCACTGAGCTATAGACCCTTGATGGAAGCTTTTGTCTTCCCTTTCCTCTTTCTAGAGGTTTCTCTGGCCTTAGGTGCCATCAATGGTAATGGAAAAACAAAAAGCTTATGCTTTTACCACACCAAACTTAGAATGTTGCTCGCCATCGAGCAAAAGAAGAAAGAATAGAAGAAGAAAAAGAAGAAGATATGGAGGAGATGGGTAGGGATCCTGTGAGGTTTCACAGATCCTGAGATGATCCTGTGGTGTCCACAGATCTTGAGGTGATCCTGTGGTGTCCACAGATCCGGAGGTGTCAAGGATTTACATCCCTGCACCCATTAGGCATGTAAAATGCCCTTGCACACAACTCTGGGCATTCAGCGCCAGGTTGGTGCCCATTTTGGGCGTTCAACGCCCATTTGTTGCCATTTCTGGCGTTGAACGCCAGAACCATGCTTGTTCTGGGCGTTCAGCGCCAGAACCATGCTCTGTTCTGGCGTTGAACGCCAGGCAGATGCTCCTCCAGGGTGTGATTTTTCTTCTGCTGTTTTTGATTCCGTTTTCAATTTTTATATTTATTTTGTGACTCCACATGATTATGAACCTATAAAGACATATAACTAAGAAAAATATTGTTAGATAAATAAAAATTGGGTTGCCTCCCAACAAGCGCTTCTTTAATGTCAATAGCTTGACAGTGGGCTCTCATGGAGCCTCACAGATGTTCAGAGCATTGTTGAGACTCTCCAACACCAAACATAGAGTTTGGATATGGGAGTTCAACACCAAACTTAGAGTTTGGTTGTGGCCTCCCAACACCAAACTTAGAGTTTGACTGTGGGGGCTTTGTTTGACCCTGCTTTGAGAGAAGCTTTTTCTGCTTCCTCTCCATGGATGCAGAGGGAGATCCTTGAGTTTTAAACACAAGGGAGTCCTCATTCCATTGAAGGACCATTTCACCTCTGTCAACATCAATCACAGCTCTTGTTGTGGCCAGGAAAGGTCTTCCTAGGATGATGGATTCATCCTCTTCCTTTCCAGTATCCAAGACTATGAAATCAGCAGGGATGTAAAGGCCTTCAACCTTTACTAACACGTCCTCTACTTGTCCATAAGCCTGTTTTCTTGAACTGTCTGCCATCTCTAATGAGATTTTAGCAGCTTGCACCCCATAGATTCCCAGTTTCTCTATTACAGAGAGGGGCATGAGGTTTATTCCTGAACCAAGGTCACACAGAGCCTTAAAGATCATGGTGCCTATGGTACAGGGTATTATGAACTTTCCAGGATCCTATCTCTTCTGAGGCAATGTCAGTTGATCCAAATCACTTAGTTCATTGATGAACAAGGGAGGTTCAACTTCCCAAGTATCAATGCCAAATAATTTGGCATTCAGCTTCATGATTGCACCAAGAAACTTGGCAGTTTGCTCTTCAGTAACATCCTCATTCTCTTCAGAAGAGGAATACTCATCAGAGCTCATGAAGGGCATAAGGAGGTTCAATGGAATCTCTATGGTCTCTAGATGAGCCTCAGAGTCCTTTGGTTCCTTAGAGGGAAGCTCCTTATTGATCACTGGACGTCCCAGGAGGTCTTCCTCCTTGGGATTCACGTCCTCCTCTCCCTCATTGGGTTCAGCCATTTTGCTTATGTCAATGGCCTTGCACTCTCCTTTTGGATTCTCTTCTGTATTGCTTGGGAGAGTACTGGGAGGGATTTCAGTGATCCTTTTACTCAGCTGGCCCACTTGTGCTTCCAAATTTCTAATGGAAGACCTTGTTTCATTCATGAAACTCACAGTGGCCTTGGACAGATCAGAGACTAAGTTTGTTAAATTAGAAGTATTTTGTTCAGAGTTCTCTGTCTGTTGCAGAGTGGATGATGGAAAAGGTTTATTATTGTTGAACCTGTTTCTTCCACCATTATTAAAGCCTTGTTGAGGCTTTTGATCCTTCCATGAGAAATTTGGATGATTTCTCCATGATGAGTTATAGGTGTTTCCATAAGGTTCACCTAAATAATTTACCTCTGCTATTGCAGGGTTTTCAGGATCATAAGCTTCTTCTTCAGAAGATGCCTCTTGAGTACTGTTGGATGCAGCTTGCATTCCATGCAGACTCTGAGAGATCATATTGACTTGCTGAGTCAATATTTTATTCTGAGCCAATATGGCATTCAGAGTATCAACTTCAAGAACTCCCTTCTTCATAGGCGTCCCATTGCTCACAGGATTCCTTTCAGAAGTGTACATGAACTGGTTATTAGCAACCATGTCAATGAGTTCTTGAGCTTCTGCAGGCGTTTTCTTTAGGTGAATGGATCCACCTGCAGAAGTGTCCAGTGACATCTTTGATAGCTCAGATAAACCATCATAGAATATATCCAGGATGGTCCATTCTGAAAGCATGTCAGAAGGACACTTTTTGGTCAGCTATTTGTATCTTTCCCAAGCTTCATAGAGGGATTCACCTTCTTTCTGTTTGAAAGTTTAAACATCCACTCTAAGCTTGCTCAGCTTTTGAGGAGGAAAGAACTTGGCTAAGAAAGCCGTGACCAGCTTATCCCAAGAGTTCAGGCTATCTTTAGGTTGAGAATCCAACCATAATCTAGCTCTGTCTCTTACAGCAAAAGGGAAAAGCATGAGCCTGTAGACTTCAGGATCTACTCCATTAGTCTTAACAGTATCACATATCTGCAAGAATTCAGTTAAGAACTAAAAAGGATCTTCAGATGGAAGTCCATGAAACTTGCAGTTCTGCTGCATCAGAGAAACTAATTGAGGTTTCAGCTCAAAGTTATTTGCTCCAATGGCAGGAATGCAGATGCTTCTTCCATGTAAATTAGAATTAGGTGCAGTGAAGTCACCAAGCATCTTCCTTACATTATTATTATTTTCGGCTGCCATCTCCTCTTCCTGTTCGAAAATTTCTGAAAGGTTATCTCTGGATTGTTGTAATTTAGCTTCTCTTAATTTTCTCTTCAGAGTCCTTTCAGGTTCTGGATCTGCTTCCACAAGAATGTTCTTATCCTTGCTCCTGCTCATATGACAAAGAAGAGGGCACAGAAAAAATAATAATAGTATGGATCCTTTTTGCCCAAGCACAAAGGCTCCCTTATGTGAGTAGAAGAAAAGAAGAAAAGAAAATCTGAACTCAGAGAGAGAGGGGGTTCGGATTTTTGGTGAGTTGAAGGAAAGATGTTAGTATATCAATAAACAACTAGAAGAAGATGAGAGGGGGAAGTGAATTTTCGAAAACAATTTTTGAAAAAGAGTTAGTGATTTTTTTGAGAATAGTTTTTGAAAAAGGTTAGTAAAATTTTTTTTTTCGAAAATTAAAATAAAAAATTAGAATAATTAGTTAATTAAAAAGAAATTTTGAAAAAGAGGGAAGATATTTTCGAAAATTAGAGAGAGGGAGTTAGTTAGGTAGTTTTGAAAAAGTTAAGAATCAAACAAAAAGTTAGTTAGTTAGTTGAAACAAATTTTGAAAAGATAAGAAGTTAGGAGGTTAGAAAAGATATTTTGAAACCAACTTTTTGAAAAAGATAAGATGAGAAGATATTTTTGAAAAGATATGATAGAAATTAGTTTTTGAAAAAAGATTTGATTTTTAAAATCACAATTAATGACTTGATTCACAAGAAATCACAAGATATGATTCTAGAACTCAAAGTTTGAATCTTTCTTAACAAGCAAGTAACAAACTTGAAATTTTTGAATCAAAACATTAATTGTTATTGTTATTTTCGAAAATTTGGTATAAAAATAAGAAAAAGATTTTTGAAAAATATTTTTGGAATTTTCGAAAATAACTAAGAATTTTGAAAAATATTTGATTTTTGAAAAAGATTTTGAAAAAGATAGGATTTTCAAATTGAAAATTTGATTTGACTCATAAGAAACAACTTGATTTTTAAAAATTTTTGAAAAAGTCAATCCAAATTTTTGAATTTGATGAGAGAAAAAGGGAAAGATATTTTTTTGATTTTTGAATTTTTATGATGAGAGAGAAAAATAACAAAAAGACTCAATGCATGAAAATTTTGAATCAACACAATGAATGCATGTATGAATGATATGAATGTCAAGATGAACACCAAGAACACTTTGAATGTCAAGATGAACATCAAGAACATATTTTTGAAAAATTTTTAATGCAAAGAAAACATGCAAGACACCAAACTTAGAATTCTTTAATGCTTAGACACTAAGAATTCAAGAATGCATATGATAAATATGAAAAGACACAAAACAAAAAATCATCAAGATCAAACAAGAAGACTTACCAAGAACAACTTGAAGATCATGAAGAACACTATGAATGCATGAATTTTCGAAAAAAATGCAAGATGCACATGCAATTGACACCAAACTTATAACATGACTCAAGACTCAAACAAGAAACAGAAAAATATTTTTGATATTTATGATTTTCAAAATTTTTTTTTTTTTTTGGATATTTTTTTTTTTGAAAATTATTTGAAAAAGAAAAAATAAGGATTCCAAAATTTTTAATATGAATTCCAGGAATCTTGCATTCTTAGTCTAAAGCTTCAGTCCAGGAATTAGACATGGCCAATGGCCAGCCAAGTTTCAGCATGTAATTCAGACATGACATGCCTGACATACTCATTCCCAAAGGAATTAGACATGGCTTTACAGCCAGCCAGGCTTCACATGCTTCATGAAACACTAGAATTCATTCTTAAAAATTTTGAAGCCATAGAATAATTTATTTTTGAAAACATTTTTATTTTTCGAAAACATATGAGAAAAATTTTTTTGAAAGATTTTTGAAAAATTTTTGAAAATAAAATAAAAAGAAAATTACCTAATCTGAGCAACAGGATGAACCGTTAGTTGTCCAAACTCAAACAATCCCCGGCAACGGCGCCAAAAACTTGGTACGCGGAATCGTGATTACACTTTAATTATGTAAGATTCATTGCTCTTTCTTTCCCTGGTAATGGCGCCAAAAACATGGTGCCAAGACCATGGTTCACAACTCCGTGTAACTAACCAGCAAGTGCACTGGGTCGTCCAAGTAATACCTTACGTGAGTAAGGGTCGAATCCCACGGAGATTGTTGGTATGAAGCAAGCTATGGTCACCTTGCAAATCTCAGTTAGGCAGATATAAATTGATAATGGAGTTTTCGAAATTAATAAATAATAGAATAGGGATAGAGGTACTTATGTAAATCATTGGTAGGAATTTCAGATAAGCGAATGGAGATGCTTTTCGTTCCTCTAAACCTCTGCTTTCCTACTATCTTCATCCAATCAGTCTTACTCCTTTCCATGGCTGGCTTTATGTGATACATCACCATTGTCAACGGCTACTTTCGGTCATCTCTCGGAAAAATGATCCAATGCCTTGTCACGGCACGGCTAATCGTCTGGAGGCATCACCCTTGTCAATGGCTTCATCTTATCCTCTCAGTGAAAATGATCAACGCACCCTGTCAAGGCACGGCTATTCATCTGTCGGTTCTCGATCATGCTGGAATAGGATTTACTATCCTTTTGCGTCTGTCACTAACGCCCTGCAATCGCGAGTTTGGAGCTCGTCATAGTCATCCAATCATTGAATCCTACTCGAAATACCACAGACAAGGTTTAGACCTTCCGGATTCTCTTGAATGCCGCCATCATTCTAGCTTACGCCACGAAGATTCTGGTTAGGATATCTAAGAGATACTCATTCAGTCGAAGGTAGAACGGAAGTGGTTGTCAGGCACGCGTTCATAGGGAATGATGATGATTGTCACGTTCATCACATTCAGGTTGAAGTGCGAATGAATATCTTAGAAGCGAAATAAGATGAATTGAATAGAAAACAGTAGTACTTTGCATTAATCTTTGAGGAACAGCAGAGCTCCACACCTTAATCTATGGAGTGTAGAAACTCTACTGTTAAAAATACATAAGTGAAAGGTCCAGGCATGGCCGAATGGCCAGCCCCTCTGATCTAAGAACCAGGCGTCCAAAGATGTCTAATACAATAGTAAAAGGTCCTATTTATAATAAACTAGTCACTAGGGTTTACATGAGTAAGTAATTGATGCATAAATTCACTTCCGGGGCCCACTTGGTGTGTTCTTGGGCTGAGCTTGAGTGTTGCACGTGTAGAGGTCCTTCTTGGAGTTGAACGCCAGCTTTTGTGCCAGTTTGGGCGTTCAACTCTGGTTTTGGCTCCTTTTCTGGCGCTGGACGCCAGATTTGGGCAGAAAGCTGGCGTTGAACGCTAGTTTACGTCATCTATTCTTGGCCAAAGTATAGACTATTATATATTACTGGAAAGCCCTGGATGTCTACTTTCCAACGCAATTGGAAGCGCGCCATTTCGAGTTTTGTAGCTCCCGAAAATCCACTTTGAATGCAGGGAGGTCAGAATCCAACAGCATCAGCAGTCCTTCTTCAACCTCTGAATCTGATTTCTGCTCAAGTCCCTCAATTTCAGTCAGAAAATACCTGAAATCACAGAAAAACACACAAAATTATAGTAAAGTCCAGAAATGTGAATTTAACATAAAAACTAATGAAAATATCCCTAAAAGTAACTAGATTCTACTAAAAACATACTAAAAACAATGTCAAAAAGCGTATAAATTATCCGGTCATCAGTTAGCACGGGTATTAAACAGATTTTTTGTAGAATCAGAGTATGAGTTATACCTGGGTGCTCCAGCATATTTATAATGGTTGTAGAGTGACTTTGTTGGATAAGATAAGTTAGTTATCTTATCTTATCTTTATCTTTGAGTTGAGGTCAGCTTATCTTCAAGGGAACCGCCCTTATCTCTATAGGGTTGGACTGCCTTTGGATTTGGGTCGTGTTCTTCTATTTGGGCTCTTTACTAGGCTTTTCTGTCGATTTGACCGACCTCTTTTGAGAAGAGGTTGGATAGCCTGACCTGAAGAGGTCGGTCACTTTATTACTGAACATCCTGGATCGGATCGCTCGAACCAGGGTGTGAACACCTAGTCAAGAATTTTCCTCCATGTTGATGTATTTCTCCGCTCGTTCTTGCACTTCATTCAGAGATGTGGGGTATTTCTTCGATATGGATTGGCTAAAAGGTCCCTCTCGTAGGCCATTGATGAGGCCCATGATGACGGCCTCTGTTGGTAGGCTTTGTATGTCTAGACATGTTTTATTGAATCTTTCCATGTAGTTGCAAAGACTTTTCCGATCTCCTTACTTGATTCCTAATAGACTGGGGGTGTGCTTAGCCTTATCTTTTTGGATAGAAAATCTGGCCAGGAACTCTTTGGCTAAGTCATCAAAGCTTGAGATGGACCTCGGCGGTAAATTGTCGAACCATCTAATTGCTGTCTTTGTAAGAGTTGTTGGAAACGCTTTACAGCGAACTACATCTGAGGCGTCGGTGAGGTACATCCTACTTCTGAAATTGCTGAGGTGATGGTTGGGATCTGTAGTGCCATCGTACAAAGCCATATCCAGAAGTTTGAAGTCCTTAGGGATTTTGGTCTTCATGATCTCCCTAGTGAATGGATCTTGATCCGTGCGAGAGTTGTCCTCAGGAGTGGACCGAGTAGCTTTGGTTTTGAGATTGGCTTTGAGTTTTAGAAGTTTATCTTCTAACTCTCGACGTCGCCTTACCTCTTTTTGTAGATCCTTCCCAACTTCTCGTTGATGCTGGCTTTCTTTTTCAAGTTGCTTTAAACGGTCTTGAAGCGCTTCTAATACTCCCGGATTTGATGAGTTTTTGTCCCTGTTAGATTCTGGGGTATCTTTTGGTGTAGTGTCCGCATTTTTGTGTGGTGTTCTATCTTCTAGATCTAAATCGTGGTTGTTGTCATGGTCGTCCGCCATGATGGTGGGATGACTTCCAGTTTCCCCGGCAACGGCGCCAATGTTCCAAGGGTTACCTGAAACTGTAGGTCGATCTCGGATGAGATCTTCTGTACTGATCGGAGATGACGTGTCCGGCTGGTGGGTGGCGGCCGGAGCTGTCGTGTCCGACTCGTTGGACTGGCTGCGCTGCTGATCCTTCGTCACCGGAGGGTGGTGGTACCTACAAGGGACTCTGATGCTTAAGTTAGCAAGGGTATTGAGTAGGTTTTTAGTAGAATCAGAGTATGAGTTATACCTGGGTGCTCCAGTATATTTATAATGGTGTGGAGTGACCTTTTTAGATAAGATAAGTTAGTTATCTTATCTTATCTTTATCTTAGAGTGAGGTCATCTTATCTCCAAGGGAACCGCCCTTATCTCTGTAGGCTTGGGCTGCCTTTGGATTTGGGTCGTGTTCCTCTATCTGGGCCCTTTACTGGGCTTTTCTGGCAATTTGGCCGATCTTTTTGAGAAGAGGTCGGATAGTCTGACCTAAAGAGGTCGGTCGCTTTGTTACTGAACATCCCAGGTGGGGTAGCTCGACCCAGGGTGTGAACACAAACCTCAATCAAAAATTTGGTTGTCGCAAGTAACAAACCCCAAATAAGAATTATCCAAAGTATCTAAACTCCGGGTCATCTCACAAGGAATTGCAATGAAGTGAATGATTATTGGCTATGAAGGGACAAGGGGTTTATTTGATAAAGGGCAAGAAAATAAATGGACAATAAAGTAGATGGCAAGAAAAATAAATCAAGTAAGCAATTTAAAGAAAGCAATTAATAAAGAGAGACATTCATGGCAAGGATCGAGAACATAGGCTTTCTATCCTAGTCATACAATGATTAATTCATCCTATTTAGTCAGCTCCAGCAAATGGAAAAAGGTATCATGCTATCTTCACATAGGGAGAACGTCAAACAAGACTAATCAATCATATCAAAATAATAAACAAGAATTTATTTTATTACATCATCCCCGACGATGGGGGAAGGTATCATGTTATCCTCATACTCGAAGAAAGTCTAATAAGACTAGCTAATTTCAATCCGAAAGTCCTAATCACCTACTAATTGAATTAGCAAGAGATTAGTGTCAATGGAAACAATATTAGCTAACAACTCTAGGTCACCAACATGAGTTGGGTATTCATGACTCAAGATCACCTAATTACTCTTTCTAACCCAAGAATGCTCAAGATCTACTCTAAAACCCAACCAAGCATTTTGTCAAACACTTGGTGGGTATAAATGGAAAGCATGGTAAATGTGCAAGAATAATAAAATTTAACCAATTGCAAGGAAAGTAAAATCAACAACTCAATTCAATAATAAAGGAACATCAAATATCAAAATTTATTAAAAGAGATCTAAATCCATCAAGAGTTCATCATCACAAAAGAGAGCAAAAAGGGAAATTAACAAGAGAGAGCAAGAGAGTTACATCACTAGAGCATAAAAATATAGAAGAAACAAGATGAAAGTAAAGAATTAAACAAGGATCTATGATGCAATTAACCCTAGGAACCCTAATTCTAGAGAGAGGGAGCTTCTCTCTCTAGAAACTAAGCTACATGATGCAAAAACTCCAAACAATTGCTCCTCCCTTGCCCAAGCTTGAATTCTATATGAAATATCATCAGAAATGAGTTGGATTGGGTCCAAAATGCTTCAGAAATTGCTGGCCACGAGTTGCCTTTAGTGAGCCACATGCAGCAACCCACACGTATGCGTGATGCACATGTACGCGTCTCTAAACGCCAAGCAACAATGACAAATTTTATATCATTTTGAAGTCCCAGATGTTAGCTTTCCAACGCAACTAAAATTGCCTCATTTGGATCTCTATAGCTCAAGTTATAATCGATTGAGTAGGAAGAGGTCAGGCTTCACAACTTTGCGATTCCTTCATTTCTTCATGAGTTCTCCCACTTTGCATGCTTTTTTCTTCATTCCTTCATCCAATCTTTGCCTTCTAAACCTGAAATCACTTAACAAACATATCAAGATATCGAATGGAATTAAAGTGAGTTAAATTTAGCTATTTTAAGGCCTAAAAATCATGTTTTCACACTTAAGCACAAATTTAGGGAGAATTATAAAACCATGCTATTTCATTGAATAAATGTGAGAAAAGTTGATAAAATCCCCCAAATTAAGCACAAGATAAACCACAAAATTAGGGTTTATCAAGTGTAAGAGGCTAGAACTCTCCTTGGAGGTTGGCCATTGTTATTGGCCACCTCCTCTGGTGGATTAGGGAGATTATCCTCCATCTCTTGATCTCCCTCTTTTGACTCTTCTTCTCCAATCACTCCCTTCCCTCTAGCTTATCTTCTCAATCTCAAGAAGGTTCTCTCTGGTTCAGAATCAAAAGAGGTAGATACACCTCTTCTTCCTCCTGGCATACAACTTAAACAAACCAAAAGAAAACAAAAATAGAACACTCTATTGCTAGAGTGGAATCAAAGTTAGCAGAAACAAAATCACAAACAGTTAGTGAGCTTAGCAAAAACAAATAAAAATGCTCAATCTAGATTATCACTGACTTAATCATTGTCGATCTAAATCAATCCCCGACAATGGCGCCAAAAACTTGAAAGCAAAAAATTGAATCGCACAAACTAACCGGCAAGTGTACCGGGTCGTATCAAGTAGTAAAACTCACAAAAGTGAGGTCGATTCCACAGGAATTGATGGATCAAGCAATTTTAGTTAGGTGACTAATCTAGTCAAGCTGACAGTTGGTGTTTTGAGTGAAAATTGATTAACAAAATATAAATTGCAAGAAATTAAAGTGCTAAAAGTAAATTGGCAGAAACTTAAATGGCAAGAAAAGTAAATTGGCAGAAACTTAAATGGCAAGAAACTAAAAGAGCTAAATCTTAAATTGCAAGAAATGTAAATAACTGAATCTTAGAGTGTAAGAAAGTAAAATTACAGAATCTAAATTATAGTGAAACTTAAATTGCATGAATTACAAAGGGAAATGGGCACAAGGGATCAAATCAGCAGTAAACAATTTAAATTGAAGTGAATTCAGAGAGATCTCAATTGAAGAAATTCAAAGAAAGTGATTCATCAGGGATTGGAGATATCATAATCCATCATGAATCAAATGGGTCTCAACTCCTTTCTCAATCATATGAGCAGATCTACGGCGGATTGAAATTGATTGGATCCCAATTCCTTGGCAATCCAATCTCTCTAATCATAATCAATCGTGCCAATTCCTTGATCTAATTATCATGAGAAGAGTTAGAGCACATTCTCTTATCCATAAGCCACACAATCTCCCAAAACCACAATTCCTCCCGAATAGTGTTGGTTAAGAAAGTTGTGAAGGATAGAGCTCAAATTCTAATGCAAGTGATTCCCCTTCCGAGGCTCACACAAGCATTCAGCTGAATTAAACCCCCTTCCAGAGTAAATAATTCACAATCAAAACAGAAGATATCCTATAGCTACTCAAGCGGATTGAGAAGCAGAAGAATTTCAATGATTCATTATGATTACAATAGAGCTCCTCCCCCTAATGAATTTGGGGTTTAGTTCATCATTGCTCAGTTAAAAACCAGGAAATAGAAAATTGCAGAGAAATGCAGAAGAGAAAATACAAAGAAAATAAGTGCAGAGTTTCCCAATTTGGGTCTCTGACTCCCTAGCCTTTCAGATCTGCTAGCTTTCTTTCTAAATCAAATTTTTCTCTATTTATACACTTTCCAATTCAGTCTTTAATTCCTTGGATTGGGCTTTTTGGCCTTCTTGAAGGAAGCTAGAATGGGTCTCAGTGATGTTGAAGAGGGGTAATTGACAATTCACGTTTTTGATCTGCATGAGTGCTTAATTTCACTAAAGCTTATGTCAACGTTGGTGCTCAACGTTTGCCAGAAAACGTTGAGTCAAACGTTTGGCTTGAAAAAGGATTTTGAAAGGAATGAGCATTGGCGCCAACGTTTAACTCAACGTTGGTGCACCAATATTTTTCCACCCACGCTTGCACGTCGCCCATGCGTACGCATCGAAACAGCATTTTGCACGTGTGCGTCGCTCACGCGTTTGCGTGTCTGGCCAAAATCTGCATCCACGCGTACACGCGACCCACGCGTACGCGTCAATGCAAGTTTTCCAAATCCAATTTTGGGCCTCTCATCGCGGACGTTGGAGGTAGCGTTTGTCCACCAACGTTCCCTCCAACATTGGCTTGGTCACGCGTACACGTGTGCGCAACTCATGCGTTCGCGAGATTTGTACTTCCACGCGTACGCGTCATAGACACGTACGCGTCGCCCAAAATTTCTCAGCTCCAGTTTTTAAAACTTTTCGAGGACGTTGGAGGTAACGTTGGTTCACGAACGTTCCCTCCAACGTTGGCACCCAAATTTGCACTAACGTTGCATACCTCCTTTTTCTCCAACGTTACTTCCTCTGCTTTGCTTCTTCCTTTACCTTTTTCTCTTCTTTCTTGCTTCTTTCTTGCCTCTTTTTCACCTATTATCAATCAAACACTTGCATCAAAGTTTGCTATAATCACAAGGTATTTACATCATTCATGACATCAAGTAAAATTAGCATAAAATCTTGTGAAAAGACACATAAATACCCATGTCTAATTGAACTAAGGGATGCATGAAATTCCAATCCAGTTACTTACTTATTGTGCAAGAAAGTGCATGAAACTCAATGAAAACAAGTGAAAAATGCTTGTGAAACTAGTATAAGATGACTTGTCATCAAAGCCCACAAAAGTGCCCAACTTTTTTCACATAAATCATACATTAAAAAAAAGGGAAATTGCCAACCCCGTTCATACACTTGCTCACCGTATTTTAAAGAAGAACTTGTCCACTACCTAGAGCGCCCATCATCTAATCCTCTAATAGAAGCCAATCCCCAACTCACCGTGTGTCCCCCATTCCCCTGTCCCTTGAGAGCTTAGAGAACATGAGAGAGTCTCCCCCTCCTTCTGTCATTCACCCCCACACCGAAACTGATGTGCCACAATGCAAGCCACCCCCACTCTCTTAGGAAATAGTTTTCATTTCCCAGCCTTTGGGGTGTGTTCCACCACTCCTCCTCCCCAACACCTTGCCTCCTGTTAGGAAATAGCTTTCATTTTCCACCCTTTATTTCTTGAAATTTGTGGTGTTGCTGGGGTCAATTTTGTTGCTAATTGGTTTATGACCGGGTAAGAGACAAATTCGTTAGGTATTAACTGAAATGTTAAGTTGGTGTTAAGTGACTGCATGTGTTGAATTGGTTTGCTTTGTGTCTTGAATAAAAAATGTCCAATTTCTGCTGAGCTTCCAATTTTCATGAGTGGCCATAATTTCATGTGCTGTTTGGGTGAATGCAAAAGTTGATAGGCGGAGGAGGTGGTTAGATATAAACATGGGAGTGGTTGATTTGGTTTATTGAGTTGCTTTTGAATTTCTGCATTGTTTTGTAATACCAGTAGCTTCCGTTAATTTCGTTGATCCGGTTTGATGTAGTCTGTTAAATTGCTATGGAGTTCTTGAATCGATTGGTAATACATGTAGCATGTGTGTTGTCATCGTGTTTGGGTATAACCAAAGTATGAAGTGGTTGATTCAACAGTAGGTTATGTCCGTTTTTTCATTGTGCTGGTATTTAAGCATTCAATTCATGTTTACGTAGAGGATCCTGATACTTAAATTTTTGTTTCTAACATTACTAACGTCCGTTGCAGGGAGGTGTTGTTCGAGCTAGGAGGCTTTGAGATTGTTAGGGGGTATTCATCTCCTTGGCCCCTCCATACACACCCCACCCAGATGTGAGTTCCACTACTTGTTGCACACATCTTCGCGCACACCACGTCTAACGTAGCCAAAGAACACACAATTTTATCCTGGGAAAAGTAACGAGGTTATTAATTCTGATATCTCTTCATTTTGTATAGCTTGTCAATACCTCGTCCATGATTGCATCACTGAGAGCTGTAGGAAACAAGGCCCCTAGGAGTTGGTACTTTCCATATGACTTTGTCGCTGCTGTGCTTTGCGATACTCCAATCTCAGAAATACAGCAGAAGTACGAAGGGCGCTGGATGCCCAAGACCAATGACTTGGAACATGTAAGCGTGTTGTTTATTATAACAGTCATCTCATCACCACTTGAGAGCAGAAACGTCTTTATTAGTGGCTAACCGATACTGCCTGTTGTTTCGCTGCCTTTCACACCTATTTGTTGCAGGTATTTATGCCAATTTGGGAACCCGTAGACGCCTGGTACGTGATGCTGTTGGATGTTAAGGCCTTAAAAATATATGCTTTGGACGTTAGTAGGTCTCCAGAATCTATTGTGCGAAGGGAATCAAACATGAACAAAATTGTGAGAAATGTTTAACCTACTCGTGTTTTAGTTGTCACAATTTTCATTTCATCCAGCAGCGTTGACGACTTAACATTTTTTTTCAACGGCATGCTTTGGGGAACATGTTCATCCACAGTAGGAACATCATTAACTTCCGCTACACATCCCCTGACCCCTCAAATTGGGGGAACTACATCTACTCAGAGGGTCTGCCGAAAGACCTGCAGAGGTTCCTCCTTTTCAAGTTCTTTAAAAAACTGAATATTTTTTAACCCGAATTTACATAGTTTCATCAAAATCCATGATGCTAACTAGAATTTATGTAGTGTGGAGTCTGGCCTATGGTGCTTATCATGGCTACAACACAAAGGGGGCTTCTCTACAAAAATATTCCCCTACATCGTATGTTAACCAGGATCCTCTTCTACTTCCTTATTTACTTAGTCCATGTTGTAACATGACTGCCTTCATAATACCTTTGCCAGTACATTCTAGCCAATACTTGTTCCCTGCTATTGTATTCGTAACCAATATCTTTTATGGAACTGTTACAGGGGAACTTTGATGAAGTGCAAATGAGAGCTGCGTTACACATTATGCAGTTGACATCAACCGGTATCGTGCTTTCGTTGAGAGCAAGGCAAAAGTTGTTTGGCAAGAAATCACATCTTCCCATGACAAGGAGTCCGTCAACAATGAAGGCATCTGATGGATTCATATCGCCGTAAATTCTTTTTAACCAAATGGCGTGCTCTGCTTTTGTGATTCAGTGATTTGTCATTGTGTAGGTTATTGGGAGAAGTGGTTGTATTTTTTTTAGGCTACATATGTAGTAGTAAGAAAGCATGCGCGCAATGAACTCAATGTGGTGCATTTTAAATTGTCATGACAACTTTAATATGCCTTTTTGGAGCAACTAAACCATGGCCACCCATGTGCCCAGTGAGTAGCCTAATTTTAGTTGCCTTAGCTAGGGAGCACAGACAATCCCTCTCCTTTGCTGAATGTTTCCATTTGATATATATAAGGCTACATCTAGTTACACCTTTTGGAGGTACAATGCTGAAAATTTCTTCATGTTTTACTGATATGTGTATCTAATCTTCCTATGTAGTATTTTGCCATGAATTCATTTTTATAATATTACTTTCAACTACAAGAAGAGGGGCTCAAACCCCCAACCCTCATCTAAATTGTTACACATCCATTTCCTGAATGTCTCTTTGATAATTGCAAAGTGAATCACATTTCCAGTAAATTCAATGTTGAACACTTACAACAGATTCAGAACAAAACATTCTTTTAAAGGTCTTGAAACTACACATTCATATACAGTAAAGACCCTGGGAAATTGATTGTTGTATTTTATTTACTACCCCTCTAATAGTTGGGTCAAAATTTTTTAAGCAATATAGGCTGTCTCTAAACGAAATTGAAATGTGGGACAAATTTCATCCATACGACATTAATCATGATAGATTTCAAGTAGTTTAGGTGTTGCAAATAGTCCACAATATCAGTTCATCCCCACAGTCCCTCACTTTACTCATCATGCTACTTACAATAACTACAAACAAAATGACAAATACCGATCCCGACTCAACTAATTGCTGGCCACACAGACTATAATAGCCTAAACCACAACCACATGCACTTGTCATGCTACACATCACGGATCGTGCAAAAGGGTTGAACTTACATGCACAGTCTTCCTACCACTATTGCTTTGGTTGTCGTTTCCGGACACCTAACAAAGACATGCAAATCAAAGACACTTCATCAATAAATCTCAACATTAGTACATGCATGTCATACGTGTAAATATGGTTTCATATAAAGAGAATATCTAAAATTCATTATGCAAAGTGATATATTTGACTAAATTATTCAAAATTATATAGTGTTAATATCTTCACTAACATGTTCGTGTGAGGAGTCTAAAAGCTATCACAATTCATTGAAACTAATAACTTTTCAGCAGGCCGCTTGGTAAATATATCTGACATGAAAAATCTTAAGTTGACTACAAAATTTTTTATTCCCACACAATTTCATCTACTACAAGTCAAATTTAGAATATCTTCTTTTGTTATTAAAAAAAAGGCATTTCACCTTTTAAACAAGATTTCTAGATTTTGACTTGTACAAATTTTTGTGACGACCATTCATTGGAGTCTATTGTTGACTTTTGTTTATGGTCTTAAGCTTGAAATCCAAAACCTACACTAGTTCCAGTTCAAACTAACTCTCAACTTGGATAAAGTGATACACTAAAAATTGATGTATTCTAACAATTCATTCCCTTGACTGAATTTTTTTTATGTAACAAAGAAGGTACAAAAGAATTTCATTATAGGACACTTTGAAAGATGAGAAAGTACACAAAATATATTATTACCTCTATTTCATTAAAAACTTAATTAATCTAAAGAATATAATGCCAGGAAGAAGTATAACTCAAACGTTTCGAATCATATTGATTGAATGCATACAATGCACATTATGTGGAACAAAAAGGTTTAGGCTTGGAGACCCTAACCTGTTCATGCATACATACAAGCCTCTATTAGAGAACAGTATTATTCTAAAGGCTATCTCATACCACATCCTATGTGGATTTTGCAAACATTTTGCAAAGTTCATCAGTAAATCTCAACATTAGTACAAGCATGTCAAACGAGTCAGTCTCATTTAGTTATTTGACAAACCCCCTGATTAATTCATCAAGAAAGCCAAATTTGCCAGGTTAACACAAGCCTTTTCAACTGATTTCGTAATTTAATCACACAAAAAACTCAACTAAGTTTTTTGCAACTAATTATTAAATCAGAGGCTATACAACATTAGCACCCATGTAAATTTCCTGTTACACCCCAACACGTGACAAGCCGCATCATAGAGGCAAAAGCCCTTTCACTTGCATACAACACAACTTAACAGACAAACTTTTGCAGGTAAAAAATTCATTTATTTATATGTACCGTGCCACGGTTCTGTGAATCATCCCGGGGTACAGCGGCTTCAGCCAGGTCCTGGGTACACAGCGGCTGGCTGCACGAACCACTCGGGCAACGGGTTCAACGATGGGCCACTACTCCACAGTTGCTGCACTTGCACCTTTTTATTCCCCTATAACCAAAAGGCTCTTGTGCACACCATGTTTCCTTAGTCCAAACCGCAACAGGATCACCCACTCCATCTTGGGCACCAGCGGCAGTCCGTTGGGCAGTGGTCCCAACACCATTCTTCATTTCCAACATATTAGTTTCCTCAACTATCCTATCCAAGCAAATCTTGAAATCATTTTCTCGCACACACACAACTCTTGCCAACCGCTTACAATGTTGTAGGAAAGCACCCATGCGGCTCCTATATATCTCATTCGCTTCACCCTCTTCATTCATGATGGAAGGGCCCTCGAGCTCAACTTTGGCCGTCTTCGACCAGCGTTGCAACACCAGGCTTTCTAGAAGAGAACCTACGTCTAACTGAACCAACATTGCAAGTATGTGAACGCAAGGTAGTCCAAACGACTCTATCCTCATACAACTACAAAAAAAGGAATCCATCCTAAAGTGGTGACCAACAGTCCACCTGAATAGCGGCCTGCGATACTTTTATGTCACATAAACTGTCCGATCCTCCAATTTATTGCACTCCACGATAGTAACCCGAACACTTCTTTTTAGTACCTCTCTAAAACACAAAAATATTTCCCTCGTGTAGTTTAGTGCACCAGACTTCTCTAGCTCCAGGAACTGAGTTTGAAGAACTGGGCTCTTGTACAACGACCTGAAGTCAAGCTCTTCCTCATTATCTCTCAGGAAATCCACATACCGTTGGAAGTTCATCACGAAATCCAATATTCTGTATCACCTCTCCACAAACCTCCCCATCTTTGCATGCAGTGACTCACATCGTGATGTCGTCCTCAGGCCATCATAAAAGCAACCACGTATGTAAGCGGTAGCCCATGCTATCTTATTCGTGTATAAATCCTTTACCCACTCTACTTCCCTAACAAGACACTCATCCATCATTGCCTCCCATTGCCTCTCAAACTCCTCCACCTCCACATCGGCAAGCATGCAATTTCTAAGCAGAGTTGTGAATCGAGGCTTGCAGACATTCACAGTTGCATTTTTTAGTAGGTTTCACGCACAGAGCCTGTGATGAGCTTCTAGAAATACTTCCTGAATGGCAAACCGTATTGACCTGTCCCCATCAACGATGACTGCCTCATGTGCTCCCCCCCCCCCTATGAACTCTAAAAACTTGCTCAATACCCACACATACGACGCTTGTGTTTCCAAAGACACCATGGCTGCGCCAAAGACACAGGTCTGGTTATGGTGGTTCACCCCGGAGAATACTATCACCGGCAGATTGTACTTGTTTCGCCCGTAGGTCGCATCAAACGCCAAAACATCACCAAATATCTTGTAATCATCCTGACTACGCCCGTCGCTCCAAAACAGATCACACATATTTTGCTCAGCCCCAACCTGGTACCGCCAATACATATTACCATCTCTCCTTGCACATACATTGAAATATTGTAACACGGCATTCACATCACCGCTTTGCATTGCACGTTGCCGCCTAACCACATTATACATATCTCTCTTTGTGAACGGAACTAGGTTAAAACCCCCAGCCTGGGCAGCAATAGACTCGTAAATTTTGGGAATTGAAATTCCAACCTACCTCAAACTGTCTATGTGGGCTCTATCAACATCTGATATTTTCCTATATGCTGGCAAGTATGACACAAACTTTGCCGGGAGAAGTTCGTGGTTATGCTCATCAACAAAACGACACACATACCAATTGCTACTTTCGGCTTTTCGCTTTATCCTCATCTCTGCCTGACATCCACAGCGGGTAACAACCTTATGCTCCCTCTTCCAATCCTGCATCTCAAGCCATTTTCTATCTCTGAATCCTTCTCTGTTGCACAAATACGTGAATCACACGATTTCACCCTTCCTATTCTTCAGTTTCTTCCCATATCGCATGGCAAAATCCTTTGCTTGACTATATGGCTCATAAAAACGACACGCCTCATCCGAGTTAGCAAACTCCAGCTCCAATATATGTGCACGACCAAACACTACATGTTCAGCACTGCCGTTCTGCTCACAGTGCTCTTCATTGGGTGATTCTTCCCCCAACTCTTCTTTTTCTGTTTCTATCCCAATGTCCAACAGTGATTCCAGCAAGATAAAGGCTCATCAGTTATGGTTTTCGCTCACAATGTTAAATTACAACTCAAGGAAAACCCAGCAAAATATACACCAATCCCATCCATCTCATTACATCGATATCTCTGGTATCCCCAAAGCCGTCAAAATTCTCTTCCCCACAAGCATCCAGTCCAGGGATCGTTTTTGCTACAAGAAGACATTGCAACATAAAATCGCTCTGCCTCTGCTAATACAACTTCCCCAAGAAATCTATTACTCGTAAAACGCTTCACCAAAACTGCAGCAAACCCACAAAGCATATTGTCAGTATCCGACCGCAAAGAAGAACATCGACATACCACGTAAGTAACACCACTGCCGAGACTCCCAACTTAAAGGTGCCAAACATAAACTAAAAATCACTCTCTTCCACACTCACACTACAAATAACCTTACATAAGCAACTTCAATCCTAACTCAATAATCCATAAACAAAAACTATCCTCAAGTACCGCCACCTAAGGCTACGCAACACAGTTACTAAGAAACATCATATGCTGCCATTATCATTATGACCAAATTACAGTGTCAAACAATCAACCTCATCTTTATTTTTAAATAAAGACTTCATGCTTCCAAAGATAAACCACCAACCAAAACACCAAACCCAAACCATTTACACTACTCACACTCATGCACCCATCCCCCCACACATTTGCCCAACAAGTCCCGCCATATACTACGCAAATTCTCAAACTTGGTGAGCAGAATCTAGGCAAGAGATTACTTACCTCCACTTTAACCAGCAACCTAATGCCGCCTTCCCTCAAATCTGCCATTCTTTCTTCAACACATGTTCCTCGTTGTTCCAATTTCTCCAACTTTAGCCTGCACACCGCTACCCACAGACACGCACCGTATGGAGTCCTTCACATATCAACAACCCACCACTGGACCACCATGAACCCCCCCTCACTCTATTTCACCATCTCTGACTTTAGTGCTACAGAAGTATTACAACAATTATGTTACTGGGCACACAAACGGTTAGGACCTAAGCCTCCAAAGTTGCTCTACCAGTACCCTTTAAGAAGCCACACACCTTTTGTGTATTTACAGCCGGTCATTAACGTCATTCCATATTCATTTTCAAGGTTATATTAAACTTTTTTCCCTTCACTAACAAACAAAATTCAAGAGAGCTACTTGATGTATCGTACGCTGAATTTCATGTTCCGCACTTTTCGACCGGCACATGGGATAACTTTCCTATATGATAAGACAGCTCGATAAAAATTTCTCTCTAAAAGATCTTGGAGAGTTAAATTACTTTCTTCAAATAGAAGTATACAAAACTAGTCTAGGACAATTACATCTCTCTCAAACTAAGTATATTAGTGATTTGTTATCTAAACTGGACATGACGGAGGAAAATCCAGTGCCAACACCTATGATTAGTTTATTACAATTATTATATATTAGTTCAGAAACCTTTGAGGATCCTAAATTATTTTGAACTATTGTTATTTCATTGCTGTTGAGTCTAGAAGAGATTTTACAATTTATTATGATGACAAACATTACTTTAATTTAAACAATTAAAGAATTATGATTTGATTGATTGTTGGTGCACGAATTGTGAATCACACTTTTCACAACGCGTACCACTAACCAGCAAGTGCACTGGGTCGTCCAAGTAATACCTCACGTGAGTAAGGGTCGAATCCCACGGAGATTGTTGGTTTGAAGCAATCTATGGTTATCTTGTAAATCTTAGTCAGGAAGTCAATTATGTTTATCAGTTGAATTGCGAATAAACAATAGAGCGTGGATTAAAGGTTACTTGTTATGCAGTAATGGAGAATATGTTGGAGTTTTGGAGATGCTTTGTCTTCTGAATCTCTGCTTTCCTCTGTCTTCTTGTTCACGCACGCACGTCCTCCTATGGCAAGCTGTGTGTTGGTGGATCACCGTTGTCAATGGCTACCTTCCATCCTTCCAGTGAAAACTACGCTCACGCGCTCTGTCACAGCACGGCTAATCACCGGTTGGTTCTCGATCCGGTTGGAATAGGATTTACTATCCTTTTGCGTCTGTCACTAACGCCCAGCCTTCAGGAGTTTGAAGCTCGTCACAGTCATTCAATCCTTGAATCCTACTCGGAATACCACAGACAAGGTTTAGACTTTCCGGATTCTCATGAATGCCGCCATCAGTTCTAGCTTATACCACGGAGATTCTGATTAAGGAATCTAAGAGATACTCATTCAATCGGATATAGAACGGAGGTGGTTGTCAGGCACACGTTCGTGGGTTGAGGAAGGTGATGAATGTCACAGATCATCACCTTCATCACAGTTAAGCGCGAATGAACATCTTAGATAGGAACAAGCGTGTTTGAATGGAAAACAGAAATACTTGCATTAATTCATCGAGACACAGCAGAGCTCCTCACCCCCAACAATGGGGTTTAGAGACTCATGCCGTCAGAGAATACAAAGTTTAGATCTGAAATGTCATGAGGTACAAAATAAGTCTCTAAAAGTTGTTTAAATACTAAACTAGTAGCCTAGGTTTACAAAAATTGGATAAACTATGATGGATGATGCAGAGATCCACTTCTGGGGCCCACTTGGTGTGTGCTGGGGCCCACTTGGTGTGTGCTGGGGCTGAGACTTAAGCAATTCACGTGCAGAGGCCATTTGTGGAGTTGAACGCCAGTTTTTATGCCAGTTTGGGCGTTCAACTCCAGCTTTTGATCCTTTTCTGGCGCTGGACGCCAGAATTGGGCAGAGGACTGGCGTTGAATGCCAGTTTACGTCATCTTTCCTTGTGCAAAGTATGGACTATTATATATTTCTGGAAAGCCCTGGATGTCTACTTTCCAACGCAATTGGAAGCATGCCATTTCAAGTTCTGTATCTCCAGAAAATCCACTTTGAGTGCAGGGAGGTCAGAATCCAACAGCATCAGCAGTCCTTTTTCAGCCTGAATCAGATTTTTGCTCAGCTCCTTCAATTTCAGCCAGAAAAATACCTGAAATTACAGAAAAACACACAACTCATAGTAAAGTCCAGAAATATGAATTTTTCCTAAAAACTAATGGAAATAAACTAAAAACTAACTAGAACATACTCAAAACCATATGAAATTAACCCCAAAAAGCGTATAAAATATCCGCTCATCAATTGTGCTATAAAATTTCATATTCGGGATTGGTATTAATTCTGATTTGAATTGGAAAGAATCAACCATTAAGAGCAAGATTTGAAGAGTTAATGAAAGGGATTTGCAGCTGCCCAAAGAAAGGAAAGTATCAAGTTTTTTTGGAGAATAATTTGATAAAATGGTTAGCAAAGAATTAGGGCTTTGATATAAGAAGATGAATTATTTTTGAAGAAACCTAAGAAGAAATATTCAGAAAACAACTTACAACACGTTGAGTGTCTTCTTCTTCACCTTGGCATATTCAATTTTTTTTTAGTCTTCCTAGTATAGTGAAAATGTTTATGACTATATGAGAGATTATTTGAAAAATCTTATCAGTGAAAAGACAAAAACCAGGAAGAAAAGTCAACACAGTTTTAGATTTATTTTGTCATTTGATTCTGTTTGTGCTTGGCATTTTTGTTTGTCTCGGCGTTGGTTTGTGAAGCACGGAATTGTTGCTTCATTTGTCTTGGTATAGAACTGGTTTAGTTCGATTTCTTTTTGTCTTAGTTTTGGTCTTGGTCTTGGTCTTGGCATTGGTGATTATAATCTTGAATTGGATATAGTGAAATCCCGCTATCATTGTGGTGGAGACTAGATGTAGACCTCATTGCACTTCGAGATTGAACCAGGATACTTGTCGATGTCATTCTCTTTACTCTTTTTTCTTTTATCTTCTGCAGTTGCAAGAGACTAAATCCGAAAAATCTCCTGCTTGCTCTGTTTCATGCTTATAACTTTAAAAGAGTGGCTTGATTCAAACTCCCTTTCTCAAGGCATATCTTCCATTGCAATACTTGACTATAACTAGACATGATCTTTCTTTTGTTGTTGCTAAGATCAATCAATTTATATACAATCCTCTTTTATCACATTGGAAGGCTGCTAAGAGGATTCTCAGGCAAGGCACAAAAGATCATAGATTACTACTGCACAAGTGTAAAGACTTCAAATTATATGGCTTCTCCGATTCTGATTAGGATACTAATCTAAAGAATAGAAAGTTAGTTTTAGGCTATTGTATTTACCTTAGAACTAATTTAGTTTCTTGATTTTGTAGGGAACAATCTACAATCAGCCAATGATTATCTACTGAAGTAGAGTTTAGGGGCTTAGCATCATGTGAAGGGGGCTTAAGTGGCTGCAGAGTTTGCTTCCAAAACTTGGTGTTAAACTCTCAACTCCTCCAACAATATTTTGTGACACTCTTAGCACTGTGCTTCTCACAATTAATCCCATCATGCATGATCGAATAAAACACTTTCAGTTAGAGGTCCAATTAATTCGAGACAAACTGCAGAAACAAGCATTGCATGTTGTGCATATACCTGGGATTGATCAAGTTGCTGATCTTCTAACTAAGCCTTTGACAACAGCAAGTCTTGAGAAGTTTAAAGCAAACTTTGAGTAGTCTCAAGAACTATCTCGAGTTTGAAGGGGGTATCAAAGATAAAGTTGTAATTAATCAATGTAAAGAGTAGTTAGGTTATTATTCTATTTTTTAGATCAGTTTGTTATGTTTGTTAGGTATTAGTTTAGTTTATTTCCCTTATATGGTTTCCCTGCATACCACCGCTATATATAGTGGTTAATTATTAGGAATTGGGGTCATTTTTACACATTAGTTCATTTGTTTTACTCACTACTTTTCTTTTCTGTTTTTTCTACATTCCTCTTCTTCTATTTTCTTGCACGCTAAGCAACAATCCAAGAATTCCTTTAATATAGGTGTTCATACCTTGGCCCACAATTTAGCCAGGCCCAAAACAATTAAAAGCTAGGGATGTCAATTTTCCCCGACAAGGCGGGTATCTGCGAGGATTTACCTGCCATGGAATAGATTTAGGAGACATTTTGCCCCCGTGGGTGGCGGGTACAGTGGATATCTGTTTATATGAAATTACGTAAATGTCCTCCTATATATATATATATATATATATATCTGAAAACCTAATTTTCACTACTCTAGTGCCTCCCTCGTCATTTCCTCACCTCCCTCACCCAACCACTCTCCTTGCCTCACCCAGACACTTTCCTTCCCTCTCTTCCTCTCAAACAACCTGGTGCGTCGCCAACGAGGCTCCATCCGCGTCGCTGCCCTACTCACGCCTCTGTCTTCACTCGCGCCTCTGTCTTCACTCGCGCCTCCTTCTCTTCCTCTCAAACCACCTGGTGTGTCATCGGAGAGGCTCCAGCTGCGTCGCCGTACCCACCCACGCCTCTATCTCCACCTGCGACCCTCTCTCTTCCTCTCAAACCACATGGTGCGTCGCTGGCTAGGCTCTAGCTGTGTCGCCGCCCCACTTGCGCCTCTATCTTCACTTGCGCCGCTGCTCCACCTCCACCTCCACAGGCGTCGTCGCCTCACAATCCAGTGTATTAACCTGCTCAAGTTTCGATTCTTTCTTTCTTTCTTTCTTTCTTTCTCAGTATTTGAATTCATTACATGCTCTATTCTTATTACTCATCAAATTTGGGTGTCAAAGAATAACAAAGAATTGATGAAACTAGTTTTACATTTGATGAAATTGATGAAATTGGAACCAGATATGTGAAATTGGTATAAGATTTGTGTAATAATAGATGTTTGTTATTGAAATGAACAGATTTGTGGTGAATTAAATGCTGTGGTGGCCATTGGACACAATATTTTGGAGAGGCTAGGGTTTCAGTTTGAAAATTTTGAATTTGAAAATTAGAAACTGATGAAGATAAGGAGTTAAATTTATTGTATATGTGAAGAAGATTCAATAATTCTGTGAGATGAAAACAGTTGAATTTGTATATGTATTGAATTGAATTTGTACTATAGTTGAATTGAATTCTAAACTTGTTTGCTTGCTGTGAATTTCTTTTTTAATTTTTTGATTTTTTTCAAATTCGTGGGTATCCGTGGAGACCCCGATCCCTGGCGGATACGGGGTCCCCGTTACCCGTTGCGGGAACAGGGCGGGCACGGGAACAGATTATGGGTGGCGTGGGGCATGTTCCCGCCCCATGGGGACCCGTTGTCATCCCTATTAAAAGCCCAATCTATAGAGCAAGAGTCCAGATCACACTCTGGGACCTATCCAACCTCATAAAGGTCAGCCCACGTGGCACCAACTTGGCCTGACATATTCAAATAAGATGAATCCCAACTAACTCCTACTCATCTAGAAAGAGATCTTAATAAACTCTTTAACAAAAGAGAGTAACAAACCCACCATCAAAGGTGGAACTACTCCAAAAGTGGTTATTGACCCTACCTCTATATTTATAAATACCCTGACACCCTCAGGTATAATTTGAACTCAATATACTAAAAACCTGCTTAAAACTCTTGCTAACTTAAGCATCGGAGTCCCTTGCAGGTACCACTCCCACCTCCGTATGAGGAACTCGGACGGAAGCACTTCGGTACTAACAGAAGTCGGACGCTGCCCAAAAGGAGTCTGGACCTCACTTTTAGGCCCAAAAGTAACCCAGTTTCAGGTAACCCTCGAGGCATAAATACAATTTAACAACTCGATCCACACGAGTAACAAATAAATCGTATAAAATTCCAAGCCCACGAGCTCATCTCTACAAGTTCCAAAAATAAAGCACTTGTATTGAAAACAAGTCATATAAAATGGAACAACTTCACAAAAACAAGTTGTCCAAAGAAAACTTGTTCTAGCATCCACAACAACATGAGAACAATTCGGCCCAAACGAGTTGTGCCATCACCAACCAACCCGACCTCACCATCTGATTCTCCTAATTGCTCGAATCTGACTTCATGAAACTCGACCTTAAGCAAGGGCACAACCGATAAAGCGACAAGGTCCGAGTAGGAATTTCAATGGTTATAAAAACTATTTGATGGCTCAACTTAAATGATTTGTATTAAAACAAATCGTAAAGTATCAAAACAACTCGAACTAAATGGGTTGTATGAAATTAGATCGAGAAATGACCATGTCTAAAATCGAAGAGAGACTACAGCTAGCAAGTGAACCTTATTCTTTGATGCAAACTTTTTTCAACTTCAAGGCTTAACCGTAGCGGTTTTTTAACAATGCACCAAATTCTCATTGAATCTGACCTACACAACTTGAACTCAAGCTCAAAAGGGTGCAGAAATAGTTGTGAGTTTTGAGTTTAAGAACGGATTGTATAAACGAATTGAAGTGAAATCGAAATCGTAAAAACAATCCTATAACCCGCAAACTCGTACAAAAAACGAGTTAGAAGAAAGTCAGAAATGGCAAGTCAAAAGCATGCAACTTAAAAGCATGCGTCATAAAAGCTGATAAAGCCCTAAAAAGGGGTAAAAGCAAAAATGACAAGAAAAACAAACCTTTAACCAAATGACTCGTACAGAAATGAGTTGGAAAGAAAAGAAAGGATTGTATGTAAACATTTCAAACAAAATCGAAACGTAAAAATAATCCTCCAATTAAGACAACTCGGTTAAAACGAGTTGTATCATACACAAGGATGACAACCTTGTAAAAACTAGAAAGGGGAGGGAATAAGCATATAATCCCTTAATCTAAGGCGCCAATTTATGCTCGACAAAGCGCAAAATCACGAGCCGGCCTTTTAAATGGTCACTCGGATAAAGCGACGAGATTCAAGTTAGTTTCTAATAGTTATAATATGGCTTAATAATTTAAAACAACTCAAACTCATGAGTTAAACAAAATCGAGTAAAAAATAACCATATGTTCTAAGCAATTTGTATTAAGAACAAATCGTATAAAATTATATCACTTTAGAAATAACTCGAATCGAATGATTTGATAAATCATTGAAAGGCTTCATGAAAATTCGACCTCAACAATCTAACTTGACTATCTGACCCACTTGATTGCTCGAGTCTGAATTCATAAAGCTCAATATTGAGCAGGGGCACAATTGATAAAGCAACAAAGTCCAATGGTTATAAAAATGATTTGATACTTTAAAAGACTCAAAGTAAACAACTGGTACTTAAAACAAGTCGTACAAATTAGAACTGTAAGTTTTAAAAATGATTTGTATTAAAACAAGTCATTAAATAACTTGGAAAGAATGAGTTGTGCAAATCAGTTCATGAAAATAAACTTGGCCAAAAATGAGTCGTATAGAGAAAGCAAGTCATACATAACATCAAAATGACTTGAAATATCATATTACCAAACGACAAGTTTTAAGAAAGTAACAACTACACTACAGCAAAATGATAGTGCACAGAAAAAATGCGCAAACAGTTACAAAGTGAGAAACGTTACAGAAATGTTACATTATTCAAATAATGTTGAGTTAACCGACCTCCTTAGCTTCATACCACAAACTACTTCTTTACAACCCGACATTTCGAGTAGATCATCTGATTGCTTGAGTCCGACTTCATGAAGGTCGATCTTGAGCAGGGGCACTGTTCATACCCTGCCCCACAATTTAGCCAGACCCAAAATTATTAAAAGCCTAGTCTACAGAGCAAGAGTCCATATCACACTCTGGGACCTATCCAACCTCATAAAGGTCGGCCCATGTGGCGCCAACTTAGCCTGACTTATTCAAATCTCAACTAACTCATACTCATCTAGAAAGAAAATCTTAACAACTTCCCTAACAAAAGGGAGTAATAAACCCACCATCAAAGATGGACCTACTCCAAAAGTGGTTATTGATCCTAGTTCTATACTTATAAATACCCTGACACCCTCAGGTATAATTCAAACCCAATCTACTAAAAACCTGCTTAAAATCTTTGCTAACTTAAGTATCGGAGTCCCTTACAGGTACCACCCTCCACTTTCTCACAAGGAACTCAGACGGCAACACCTTAGTACTAACAGAAAAAAGTAACCTAGTTTAAGGTAACTCTCAGAACGATAGGTATGAATAAAAATTTTATTTGAAGAATGGGAGTGCTTTAAACGGTGTTTTAAATGACTTATAAACAAATCCATATATATTTAATTCACATTCACATTAAAAGGTTTACAATAACGAATGCAAAATTTTAATCAAAGGAGGAGAAAGTATGGGTAATGCTAGGTAGACAAAAAAAAACAGGCAGAATTTATCTTATTTAGTATTAATTAATTATCGCAACAATTAATGAATGATAAATAAGGCAAATTATGACTGTTTTTAGCTGATTTTCTTTAGTTACCAAACATTTCCGAAAAAGTATAACATAAGGGTCAATAAAAAGAGCAATGAATTTGAAAATGTTACAATTCTAGTTATATAATAAGTTAATAACGAAGAAAGCAACGAAAATAGTTTGTGACATTATATTCAATTATAGAATGATAAATTTGTTTAAAGGGTGATGCGGCAAAGTTAGAAATTATCTAAGATGTCAAGAACATATTGTGTAACAATTTTGGCATCGAATTTAATATATTATAAATAGATAGATATATTATAAATAGATATATTCATATTGAAAGGTTTACAATAACGGAAGGTGAAATTTAATCAAAGGAAAAAAGGTGTAACATAAGGGCCAATAAAGAAGAGCAATGAATTTGAAAATGTTACAATTTTAGTTATATAATAACAACAGAAGCTTTGAAGTAAATATGAGGAAAGCAAAGAAAATAGTTTGTGCCATTAGGTTTGTACAAGATGTCTCTGGTACGGGTTGAGAGATGGATCGAGAACTTGTGGGTTGAGGCAGATGCTGGATCGCTTGCCTGGAGCAATGGGAGGTGGTACCTGCAAAGACACTCCGACGCTCAAGTCAGAATGGATCTAAGAGGTAGAAAGTGTGAGGAATGAATAAATACCTGGAGGGACCGGAGTCCTCTATTTATAGACGATGATAGTTATCTTATCTTATCTTGTTTGGCTAAGATAAGAGAGGTGTTTGAATTCGAAAGTTGGTTAGAAGCTTTGAAGTGCCGGTTCTGGGCCCTCAGGTCGAAACGGGTTGTTCTCGAGTAACCGGGTATGAGGACCGATCCGTGCGCAGGATCCGAGGGTCGGATCCGTAACAAGGTTCAATTATAGAATGACAAATTTGTTAAAATGATAATGCGTCAAAGCTAAAGATTATCTAGTCAATAACATAATATACAACAATCTTTGTATCAGATTTAATGTTATAAATAGATAGATAAATGGATATATTCACATTGAAAGGTTTACAATAACAGAAGATGAAATTTAATCAAAGGAGGAGAAAAGGTGTAACATAATGACCAATAAAGAAGAACAATAAATTTGAAAATGTTACCATTCTAGCTAATATAATAACACCAGAAGCTTTTTGAAGTAAAAATGAGGGAAGCAAAGAAAACAGTTGATGTGGGATTAGGTTCTATTATAGAATGACAACCTTGTTAAAATGATAATGTGAAAAAGCTAGAGAAATAGAGATTATCTAACATGTCAAGAACATATTGTGCGAAAATCTTGGCATAAGATTTAATATATTATAAATAGATAGATAAATTGATAGATAGATAAATAAATAGATATATTTGAAAGCAATGTAGATTATTTAGTAATTTAAATGATTGATAGTCATGTCTAACTAAACAGGTCAATGTGAATTATACATCAACTTACCTAAAATTCAGATAGATTAGTTCATAACAAATGATTACAAGGTATACTTGTTTAAACTCTTGCAAAAATTTAAATAAAACTATGCAATAAGTTAATGAAAATCTATGACCAATGGAACATTTTTGTATGTGCCTATAAAGCACGGACACTTCGCTGAGTTGTCGTGTTCGCATGTCGGACACATTTCGGACACGATACTCACCGACATTCGTCCGACACGCGTCTCTGCTGTGTCCAACTGTGTCTTAATAAAAAATAAAAAATTCTTCTCCGGACACACCTAAACACACCTAAATACCATCACGTGTCAGCGTGTCCAGTCTTATTCTTAACATATATTCTTAAAATAAATTTAGATATGGTATATATTATTATTTATTAAAACAAAAAATATTTTAAATACTTGATATAATTAAAATAAGACATTAAAAATAATTAAAATTTTTAATTTATATTTTAATATCAATAAAATATCAAAATATCATTACAATTTATCTAAAAAATACTTTATATTTTATATGTATGCGTGTCCCCATGTCATAAAAGATTTTAAAATTTGTGTATCGGCGTGTCCCATGTCGTGTCGTGTCCCGTGTCAGTATCTGTGCATCATAGGTATGTGCGTATGTGTGGTGAAACAAGTGCAAATATCATTTCCAAGAAGAGCAAGTATGATTCAGAACAAACACAATATTGCATTGCAGTAGAATAAAATGCAAAAATGGAAGCATCAACCTCAACAAAACACACAAGCTTTTCGGTCAAAATATACAGGGCATATATATATATATTGACAAGCCTCACCACAACACTATCTCATAGCTCCTACACAACTCTTCAAGAAAACAAGACAAAACAGTCTTATTTCTCAAAAGCATCATTGAAGAGAGAAAGCATCCTTCAAGACAAATAACATACATGAATGAATTCTTCTTAGTAACATATTATAATGGCTGTACAACAGAACATAGATAGAACAGAAGAAGAATGTGCACAAAAATCAGATGAACTCAAAGCGCATGAGAAGCTTCACATTGTTGTACTTCTCTCCCTTGCGGTTATTCAGTGGAACTGCTCGAATTCCGGTCTGAAGTTCACACACAGGCAAGCATGTCTGTCCACCAAAGTCATCCTTCTCAGACATATCATACTCGTGAACTTCTACACGAAGCAAAGCCAGTTCTGGAACAGATAGTGGGAACTCGAATACCTCGTTCCAAGTTGGCAACCAATTGTCCTCTTTTGTCTTGGTTTTCCTCATCACAGTGTCATCAGGGACTCCAGCAATCCCCACCTACACAAAGAGTTTATCAAATCAATTAAAATGATATAAGAACCGTAAGGAAAGTAACATATGAAGCGACAATATGGATATTACTTATTAGACAACATTACAAAGATACTTCATCTCTGTCTCTGTCTCTATACCAAACATAACCTTAATAAAACATATAATGAAATATAGTTGATAATCTAAACATACTCTTGCATAGAAATCTGGAGGTGAGTATTGATCGAAGTGTGTATGCTTGAAATCGTAGTACCATCCTTCTCCCATATATACAGTTACCTAAATAAGAATAAGAAAAGTATACTTCGGTTAGGATCTATCTAGACTTAGAAATACTTGAAATTAAAAAAAAAATGATGGAATCATCAAAGTACTTACCCTCAAAGTAGTCTTCACAGGCAACTTAGCCTTTGGATCAAAGACCTCATTATTTGGACCAGTCTTTAATAGAAAATCTGGTTTTTTAACATAGCCACATCCTCCATTAGCTTTGAACATTCCCTGCATCAACCACAGAGACCTGCCATAGCCCTGATATGAAACCAGAAACAATGAAAATTGATCACTGGACAACTTTCATTAATAATCTATTGACATCACAAATCAATAATGTACTTCATGATCTTAGTAGATATGTCTAGTAGCAATGTCTTGATATAGCTGAGAGAAGTGTAAATGAAATCTCACATCCTCAGTGAAGGAAAAGTAATAGCCAATAACACACATAACAATACTTATAAATCATACTTTAAAAAATACAGCCCCAAATTTTCTGACTGCCATAGTTCAGACCTCACATTTAGAAACCTTAATTACAACAACTAAAGAAGGGAGAATCAGGAATTTGTTTTCTTTCAATTTCTCTTTTTTCGAAAGAAAAAAAGGTTGGGAAATAGAAACCTGCATGTTAAATGCAACCATTTGCGCTCCGTGCATCCACCCAATTAATGGGTTATAATTCGACGAGGTAATGCGAGTGCCTTTTGGATACACCCTCAGTATATTCCGCTGAGTAAACCTGCAAACATCAGGAATAAGTAGAAAATCTGGTATATTAACAGAACCAAGCCGAAATCATTGTGATATCAATGAGTCTGGTAT